>NC_092415.1:209948144-209950644 GCF_040894005.1 Engystomops pustulosus
CTATCTATCTATCTCCTATCTATCTATCTATCATCTATCTATCTATCTATCTATCTATCTCCTATCTATCTATCTATCTATCTATCTATCTATCTATCTATCTCCTATCTCTCTATCTATCTATCTCCTATCTCCTATCTATCTATCTATCTATTTATCTATCTATCTCCTATCTATCTATCTATCTCCTATCTATCTATCTCCTATCTATCTATCTCCTATCTATCTATCTCCTATCTATCTATCTATCTATCTATCTCCTATCTATCTATCTATCTCCTATCTATCTATCTATCTATCTATTTATCTATCTATCTCCTATCTATCTATCTATCTCCTATCTATCTATCTCCTATCTATCTATCTCCTATCTCTCTATCTATCTATCTCCTATCTCCTATCTATCTATCTATCTATCTCCTATCTATCTATCTATCTATCTCCTATCTATCTATCTCCTATCTATCTATCTCCTATCTATCTATCTATCTATCTATCTATCTATCTATCTATCTATCTATCATCTATCTATCTATCTATCTCCTATCTATCTATCTATCTATCTATCTATCTATCTATCTATCTATCTATCTATCTATCTATCTCCTATCTATCTATCTATCTATCTATCTCCTATCTATCTCCTATCTATCTATCTATCTATCTATCTATCTATCTATCTCCTATCTATCTATCTATCTATCTATCTATCTCCTATCTATCTATCTATCTATCTCCTATCTATCTATCTATCTATCTATTTATCTATCTATCTCCTATCTATCTATCTATCTATCTATTTATCTATCTATCTCCTATCTATCTATCTATCTATCTATCTATCTATCTCCTATCTATCTATCTATCTATCTATCTCCTATCTATCTATCTCCTATCTATCTATCTCCTATCTATCTATCTATCTATCTATCTATCTATCTATCTATCTATCATCTATCTATCTATCTATCTCCTATCTATCTATCTATCTATCTATCTATCTATCTATCTATCTCCTATCTATCTATCTATCTATCTCCTATCTATCTCCTATCTATCTATCTATCTATCTATCTCCTATCTATCTATCTATCTATCTATCTATCTCCTATCTATCTATCTATCTATCTCCTATCTATCTATCTATCTATTTATCTATCTATCTCCTATCTATCTATCTATCTATTTATCTATCTATCTCCTATCTATCTATCTATCTATCTATCTATCTATCTCCTATCTATCTATCTCCTATCTATCTCCTATCTATCTATCTATCTATCTATCTATCTATCTATCTCCTATCTCCTATCTATCTATCTATCTATTTATCTATCTATCTCCTATCTATCTATCTATCTCCTATCTATCTCCTATCTATCTATCTATCATCTATCTATCTATCTATCTATCTATCTATCTATCTATCTATCTATCTCCTATCTATCTATCTATCTATCTATCTATTTATCTATCTCCTATCTATCTATCTATCTATCTATCTCCTATCTATCTATCTATCTATCTATCTATCTATCTATCTCCTATCTATCTATCTCCTATCTATCTCCTATCTATCTATCTATCTATCTCCTATCTATCTATCTATCTCCTATCTATCTATCTCCTATCTATCTCCTATCTATCTATCTATCTCCTATCTATCTATCTCCTATCTATCTATCTATCTATCTATCTCCTATCTATCTATCTATCTATCTATCTCCTATCTATCTATCTATCTATCTATCTATCTCCTATCTATCTATCTATCTATCTATTTATCTATCTATCTTCTATCTATCTATCTATCTATCTCCTATCTATCTATCTCCTATCTATATATCTATCTATCTATCTATCATCTATCTATCTATCTATCTATCTATCTATCTATCTCCTATCTATCTATCTATCTCCTATCTATCTATCTATCTATCTATCTATCTATCTATCTATCTATCTCCTATCTATCTCCTATCTATCTATCTATCTATCTATCTATCTCCTATCTATCTATCTATCTCCTATCTATCTATCTATCTATCTCCTATCTATCTATCTATCTATCTCCTATCTCTCTATCTATCTATCTCCTATCTCCTATCTATCTATCTATCTATCTATCTATTTATCTATCTATCTTCTATCTATCTATCTATCTATCTATCTATCTATCTCCTATCTATCTCCTATCTATGTATCTCCTATCTATCTATCTCCTATCTATCTATCTATCTATCTATCTATCTCCTATCTATCTATCTATCTATCTATCTATCTATCTATCTATCTCCTATCTATCTATCTATCTATCTATCTATCTCCTATCTATCTATCTCCTATCTATCTATCTATCTATCTATCTATCTATCTATCTATCTATCTCCTATCTATCTATCTCCTATCTATCTATCTATCTATCTATCTATCTATCTATCTCCTATCTATCTATCTATCTATCTATCTATCTATCTCCTATCTATCTATCTATCTATCT
>NC_092415.1:211961219-212169129 GCF_040894005.1 Engystomops pustulosus
GTGCTGAGAAGCAGGGCACCAGGAGCAGGAGGCTGAGGAACAGGGAGCAACAAGCAGGTGCTCAGAAGCAGGGCACCGGGAGCAGGAGGGTGAGGAACAGGGAGTAACAAGCAGGTGCTTAGAAGCAGGGCACCGGGAGCAGGAGGGTGAGGAAAAGGGAGCAACAAGCAGGTGCTTAGAAGCAGGGCACCGGGAGCAGGAGAGTGAGGAACAGGGAGCCACAAGCAGGTGCTCAGAAGCAGGGCGTCTGGAGCAGGAGGGTGAGGAACAGGGAGCCGCAAGCAGGTGCTCAGAAGCAGGGCGCCTGGAGCAGGAGTGTGAGGAACAGGGAGCCACAAGCAGGTTCTCAGAAGCAGGGCACCGGGAGCAGGAGGGTGAGGAACAGGGAGTAACAAGCAGGTGCTCAGAAGCAGGGAGCCTGGAGCAGGAGGGTGAGGAACAGGAAGCCACAAGCAGGTGCTCAGAAGCAGGGCGCCGGGAGCAGGAGGGTGAGGAACAGGAAGCCACAAGCAGGTGCTCAGAAGCAGGGCACCGGGAGCAGGAGGGTGAGGAACAGGGAGCAACAAGCAGGTGCTCAGAAGCAGGGCGCCTGGAGCAGGAGGGTGGGGAACATGAAGCCACAAGCAGGTGCTCAGAAGCAGGGCGCCTGGAGCAGGAGGGTGAGGAACAGGAAGCCACAAGCAGGTGCTCAGAAGCAGGGCACCGGAACAGGAGAGTGAGGAACAGGGAGCCACAAGCAGGTGCTCAGAAGCAGGGAGCCTGGAGCAGGAGGATGAGGAACAAGAAGCCACAAGCAGGTGCTCAGAAGCAGGGCACCGGGAGCAGGAGAGTGAGGAACAGGGAGCCACAAGCAGGTGCTCAGAAGCAGGGCACCGGGAGCAGGAGAGTGAGGAACAGGGAGCCACAAGCAGGCGCTCAGAAGCAGCGTGCCTGGAGCAGGAGGGTGAGGAACAGGAAGCCACAAGCAGGTGCTAAGAAGCAGGGCACTGGGAGCAGGAGGGTGAGGAACAGGGAGCCACAAGCAGGTGCTCAGAAGCAGGGCGCCTGGAGCAGGACGGTGAGGAACAGGGAGCCACAAGCAGGTGCTCAGAAGCAGGGAGCCTGGAGCAAGAGGGTGAGGAACAGGGAGCCACAAGCAGGTGCTCAGAAGCAGGGCACCGGGAGCAGGAGGGTGAGGAACAGGGAGCAACAAGCAGGTGCTCAGAAGCAGGGCACCGGGAGCAGGAGGGTGAGGAACAGGGAGCCACAAGCAGGTGTTCAGAAGCAGGGCACCGGGAGCAGGAGGGTGAGGAACAGGGAGCCACAAGCAGGTGCTCAGAAGCAGGGCTCCTGGAGCAAGAGGGGGAGGAACATAAAGCCACAAGCAGGTGCTCAGAAGCAGGGAGCCTGGAGCAGGAGGGTGAGGAACAGGAAGCCACAAGCAGTTGCTCAGAAGCAGGGCGCCGGGAGCAGGAGGGTGAGGAACAGGAAGCCACAAGCAGGTGCTCAGAAGCAGGGCACCGGGAGCAGGAGGGTGAGGAACAGGGAGCAACAAGCAGGTGCTCAGAAGCAGGGCACCGGGAGCAGGAGGGTGAGGAACAGGGAGCCACAAGCAGGTGCTTAGAAGCAGGGCACCGGGAGCAGGAGGGTGAGGAACAGGGAGCGACAAGCAGGTGCTTAGAAGCAGGGCACCGGGAGCAGGAGAGTGAGGAACAGGGAGCCACAAGCAGGTGCTCAGAAGCAGGGCACCGGGAGCAGGAGGGTGAGGAACATAAAGCCACAAGCAGGTGCTCAGAAGCAGGGCGCCTGGAGCAGGAGGGTGAGGAACAGGAAGCCACAAGCAGGTGCTCAGAAGCAGGGCACCGGGAGCAGGAGGGTGAGGAACAGGATGCCACAAGCAGGTGCTCAGAAGCAGGGCACCGGGAGCAGGAGAGTGAGGAACAGGGAGCCACAAGCAGGTGCTCAGAAGTAGGGTGCCTGGAGCAGGAGGGTGAGGAACAGGAAGCCACAAGCAGGTGCTCAGAAGCAGGGTGCCTGGAGCAGGAGGGTGAGGAACAGGGAGCCACGAGCAGGTGCTCAGGAGCAGGGACCCTGGAGCAGGAGGGTGAGGAACAGGGAGCCACAAGCAGGTGCTCAGAAGCAGGGCACCGGGAGCAGGAGGGTGAGGAACAGGGAGCCACAAGCAGGTGCTCAGAAGCAGGGCTCCTGGAGCAAGAGGGGGAGGAACATAAAGCCACAAGCAGGTGCTCAGAAGTAGGGCGCCTGGAGCAGAAGGGTGAGGAACAGGAAGCCACAAGCCGGTGATCAGAAGCAGGGAGCCTGGATCAGAAGGGTGAGGAACAGGAAGCCACAAGCCGATGATCAGAAGCAGGGAGCCTGGATCAGAAGGGTGAGGAACAGGAAGCCACAAACAGGTGCTCAGAAGCAGGGCACCGGGAGCAGGAGGGTGAGGAACAGGGAGCCACAAGCAGGTGCTCAGAAGCAGGGCACCGGGAGCAGGAGGGTGAGGAACAGGGAGCCACAAGCAGGTGCTCAGAAGCAGGATGCCTGGAGCAGGAGGGGGAGTAACAGGGAGCCACAAGCAGGTGCTCAGAAGCAGGGAGCCTGGAGCAGGAGGGTGAGGAACAGGGAGCCACAAGCAGGTGCTCAGAAGCAGGGCGCCGGGAGCAGGTGGGTGAGGAACAGGAAGCCACAAGCAGGTGCTCAGAAGCAGGGCGCCTGGAGCAAGAGGGGGAGGAACAGGAAGCCACAAGCAGGTGCTCAGAAGCAGGGCACCGGGAGCAGGAGAGTGAGGAACAGGGAGCCACAAGCAGGTGCTCAGAAGCAGGGCACCGGGAGCAGGAGAGTGAGGAACAGGGAGCCACAAGCAGGTGCTCAGAAGCAGGGCACCAGGAGCAGGAGAGTGAGGAACAGGGAGCCACAAGCAGGTGCTCAGAAGCAGGGCACCGGGAGCAGGAGGGTGAGGAACAGGGAGCAACAAGCAGGTGCTCAGAAGCAGGGCACCGGGAGCAGGAGAGTGAGGAACAGGATGCCACAAGCAGGTGCTCAGAAGCAGGGCACCGGGAGCAGGAGGGTGAGGAACAGGGAGCCACAAGCAGGTGCTCAGAAGCAGGGCACCGGGAGCAGGAGGGTGAGGAACAGGGAGCCACAAGCAGGTGTTCAGAAGCAGGGCACCGGGAGCAGGAGGGTGAGGAACAGGGAGCCACAAGCAGGTGCTCAGAAGCAGGGCACCGGGAGCAGGAGAGTGAGGAACAGGATGCCACAAGCAGGTGCTCAGAAGCAGGGCACCGGGAGCAGGAGGGTGAGGAACAGGGAGCCACAAGCAGGTGCTCAGAAGCAGGGCACCGGGAGCAGGAGGGTGAGGAACAGGGAGCCACAAGCAGGTGTTCAGAAGCAGGGCTCCTGGAGCAAGAGGGGGAGGAACATAAAGCCACAAGCAGGTGCTCAGAAGCAGGGCGCCTGGAGCAGAACGGTGAGGAACAGGAAGCCACAAGCCGGTGGTCAGAAGCAGGGAGCCTGGATCAGAAGGTTGAGGAACAGGAAGCCACAAACAGGTGCTCAGAAGCAGGGCACCGGGAGCAGGAGGGTGAGGAACAGGGAGCCACAAGCAGGTGCTCAGAAGCAGGGCACCAGGAGCAGGAGGGTGAGGAACAGGGAGCCACAAGCAGGTGCTCAGAAGCAGGGCGCCTGGATCAGAAGGGTGAGGAACAGGAAGCCATAAGCAGGTGCTCAGAAGCAGGGCGCCTGGAGCAGGAGGGTGAGGAACAGGGAGCCTCAAGCAGGTGCTCAGAAGCAGGGTACCTGGAGCAAGAGGGGGAGGAACATAAAGCCACAAGCAGGTGCTCAGAAGCAGCGCACCTGGGGCAGGAGTGTGAGGAACAGGGAGCCACAAGCAGGTGCTCAGAAGCAGGGCACCGGGAGCAGGAGAGTGAGGAACAGGGAGCCACAAGCAGGTGCACAGAAGCAGGGTGCCTGGAGCAGGAGGGTGAGGAACAGGAAGCCACAAGCAGGTGCTCAGAAGCAGGGCACCTGGAGCAGGAGGGGGAGGAACAGGGAGCCACAAGCAGGTGCTCAGAAGCAGGATGCCTGGAGCAGGAGGGGGAGTAACAGGGAGCCACAAGCAGGTGCTCAGAAGCAGGGCACCGGGAGCAGGAGGGTGAGGAACAGGGAGCCACAAGCAGGTGCTCAGAAGCAGGGCGCCGGGAGCAGGCGGGTGAGGAACAGGAAGCCACAAGCAGGTGCTCAGAAGCAGGGCGCCTGGAGCAAGAGGGGGAGGAACAGGAAGCCACAAGCAGGTGCTCAGAAGCAGGGCACCGGGAGCAGGAGAGTGAGGAACAGGGAGCCACAAGCAGTTGCTCAGAAGCAGGGCACCGGGAGCAGGAGAGTGAGGAACAGGGAGCCACAAGCAGGTGCTCAGAAGCAGGGCACCGGGAGCAGGAGAGTGAGGAACAGGGATCCACAAGCAGGTGCTCAGAAGCAGGGCACCGGGAGCAGGAGGGTGAGGAACAGGGAGCAACAAGCAGGTGCTCAGAAGCAGGTCACCGGGAGCAGGAGGGTGAGGAACAGGGAGCAACAAGCAGGTGCTTAGAAGCAGGGCACCGGGAGCAGGAGGGTGAGGAACAGGGAGCAACAAGCAGGTGCTTAGAAGCAGGGCACCGGGAGCAGGAGAGTGAGGAACAGGGAGCCACAAGCAGGTGCTCAGAAGCAGGGCACCAGGAGCAGGAGGGTGAGGAACAGGGAGCCACAAGCAGGTGCTCAGAAGCAGGGCACCGGGAGCAGGAGGGTGAGGAACAGGGAGCAACAAGCAGGTGCTCAGAAGCAGGGCACCGGGAGCAGGAGGGTGAGGAACAGGGAGCAACAAGCAGGTGCTTAGAAGCAGGGCACCGGGAGCAGGAGGGTGAGGAACAGGGAGCAACAAGCAGGTGCTTAGAAGCAGCGCACCGGGAGCAGGAGAGTGAGGAACAGGGAGCCACAAGCAGGTGCTCAGAAGCAGGGCACCGGGAGCAGGAGGGTGAGGAACATAAAGCCACAAGCAGGTGCTCAGAAGCAGGGCGCCTGGAGCAGGAGGGTGAGGAACAGGAAGCCACAAGCAGGTGCTCAGAAGCAGGGAGCCTGGAGCAGTAGGGTGAGGAACATGAAGCCACAAGCAGGTGCTCAGAAGCAGGATGCCTGGAGCAGGAGGGTGAGGAACAGGGAGCCACAAGCAGGTGCTCAGAAGCAGGGAGCCTGGAGCAGGAGGGTGAGGAACAGGGAGCCACAAGCAGGTGCTCAGAAGCAGGGCGCCGGGAGCAGGCGGGTGAGGAACATAAAGCCACAAGCAGGTGCTCAGAAGCAGGGAGCCTGGAGCAAGAGGGGGAGGAACAGGAAGCCACAAGCAGGTGCTCAGAAGCAGGGAGCCTGGATCAGAAGGATGAGGAACAGGAAGCCACAAGCAGGTGCTCAGAAGCAGGGCACCGGGAGCAGGAGGGTGAGGAACAGGATGCCACAAGCAGGTGCTCAGAAGCAGGGAGCCTGGAGAAGAAGGGTGAGGAACAGGAAGCCACAAGCAGGTGCTCAGAAGCAGGCCGCCTGGAGCAGTAGGGGGAGGAACATGAAGCCACAAGCAGGTGCTCAGAAGTAGGATGCCTGGAGCAGGAGGGTGAGGAACAGGGAGCCACAAGCAGGTGCTCAGAAGCAGGGAGCCTGGAGCAGGAGAGTGAGGAACAGGAAGCCACAAGCAGGTGCTCAGAAGCAGGGCGCCGGGAGCAGGCGGGTGAGGAACAGGAAGCCACAAGCAGGTGCTCAGAAGCAGGGCGCCGGGAGCAGGCGGGTGAGGAACAGGAAGCCACAAGCAGGTGCTCAGAAGCAGGGCGCCTGGAGAAGAAGGGTGAGGAACAGGAAGCCACAAGCAGGTGCTCAGAAGCAGGGAGCCTGGAGCAACAGGGGGAGGAACAGGGAGCCACAAGCAGGTGCTCAGAAGCAGGGAGCCTGGAGCAGGAGGGTGAGGAACAGGGAGCCACAAGCCGGTGCTCAGAAGCAGGGCGCCTGGAGCAGGAGGGTGAGGAACAGGAAGCCACAAGCAGGTGCTCAGAAGCAGGGTGCCTGGAGCAGGAGGGGGAGGAACATGAATCCACAAGCAGGTGCTCAGAAGCAGGGAGCCTGGAGCAGGAGGGGGAGGAACATGAATCCACAAGCAGGTGCTCAGAAGCAGGGAGCCTGGAGCAAGAGGGTGAGGAACAGGGAGCCACAAGCAGGTGCTCAGAAGCAGGGAGCCTGGAGCAGGAGGGTGAGGAACAGGAAGCCACAAGCAGGTGCTCAGAAGCAGGGAGCCTGGAGCAAGAGGGGGAGGAACAGGGAGCCACAAGCAGGTGCTCAGAAGCAGGGTGCCTGGATCAGGAGAGTGAGGAACAGGAAGCCACCAGCAGGTGCTCAAAAGCAGGGAGCCTGGAGCAGGAGGGTGAGGAACAGGAAGCCACAAGCAGGTGCTCAGAAGCAGGGCACTGGGAGCAGGAGGGTGGGGAACAGGAAGCCACAAACAGGTGCTCAGAAGCAGGGCATCGGGAGCAGGAGGGTGGGGAACATGAAGCCACAAGCAGGTGCTCAGAAGCAGGGCTCCTGGAGCAGGAGGGTGAGGAACAGGAAACCACAAGCAGGTGCTCAGAAGCAGGGAGCCTGGAGCAGGAGGGTGAGGAACAGGAAACCACAAGCATGTGCTTGAAGCAGGGAGCTTGGAGCAGGAGGGGGAGGAACAGGAAGCCACAAGCAGGTGCTCAGAAGCAGGTCGCCTGGAGCAGGAGGGTAAGAATCAGGAAGCCACAAGCATGTGCTCAGAAGCAGGTCGCCTGGAGCAGGAGGGTGAGGAACAGGAAGCAACAAGCAGGTGCGCAGAAGCAGGGCGCCTGGAGCAGGAGGGTGAGGAACAGGGAGTCACAAGCAGGTGCTCAGAAGCAGGGAGCCTGGATCAGGAGGGTGAGGAACAGGAAGCCACAAGCAGGTGCTCAAAAGCTGGGAGCCTGGAGCAGGAGGGTGGGGAACAGGGAGCCACAAGCAGGTGCTCAGAAGCGGGGCGCTTGGAGCAGGAGGATGGGGAACAGGAAGCCACAAGCAGGTGCTCAGAAGCAGGGAGCCTGGAGCAGGAGGGTGAGGAACAGGAAGCAACAAGCAGGTGCGCAGAAGCAGGGCACCTGGAGCAGGAGGGTGAGGAACAGGAAGCAACAAGCAGGTGCTCAGAAGCAGGTCGCCTGGAGCAGGAGGGTGGGGAACATGAAGCCACAAGCAGGTGCTCAGAAGCAGGGAGCTTGGAGCAGGGGGATGCGGAACAGGAAGCCACAAGCAGGTGCTCAGCAGGGAGCCAGGAGTCAGAAGGCAGCAGAAGTTTGGAAGCAGGGTGTGAGAAGGTCAGACGCAGGGGGATCCGTAGCAGGAGTCTAGAGCAGTAATCTGGAGGCAGGAGCAAGGAGCTTGATGTGGGGAGCAGGAGGCCAGGAGCAGGATGTTGGAAAAGGGATCCAGGATTTGGAAATTACCTGGAAGGAGTCAGAAGGCAGTAGTACGCAGCAGGGTGCTTGGAGCAGTAGGATAGAAGCAGGGGACCAGGAGGTCAGAAGTAGGGGGTCCAGAGCAGTATGCGGGGAATGGGACCAGGAATAGGGAGCAGCAGTCCTGAAGCTGGGGGTCAGAAACAGGGGGCAGGGAGCCATGACTATGGTCAGTAGACTGGAGTAGGTGTTCTTAAGCAGGGATCGGAAGCAGGGGGCCAGAATCATGGTGCAGGGGATCCGGAGCAGGAGTCTAGAGACAGGAGTAGTGAGCAGGCTCCTGGGAGAAGGAGGCCAAAAGCAAGACATGAGAGGAGACATGAGTTTGGTGCCGGGAGCAGGACGCTAGAAGCAGGGAGCCAGGAGGCCTGAACCAGAAGTCGGGAGACAGTTGTAGGGAGCAGAAGGAGGAGAGCAGGGGGCAGGAGACGGGGAGTAGGAGGCCAGGAGAATGGTGTCAGGAGAAGAGGGTCCGATACAGAAGGAGGGTGCTTGGAGCAGGATGCAGGGGGCATCGAGCCATGACTATGAATTGGGAGACTGGATTAGGAGCAGGGGGCCAGACTCAGGGAGCAGGGGTCCGAAGCAGGGGTAGAGAACAGAGTCCTGGGAGAAGGAGGCTGCAAGCAAGGGGCCTGGAGAAGGTGGTCAGGAATATGGTGCAGGAAACTGGATACAGAAATTGGGAGCCAGGGGGTGGAAAGCAGAGATGGAGACAAGGGTAGGAGGCTGGGAGTAGGAAGCCAAGAAGAGAACTTTGGAAGCAAGGGGCTCGGAGCAAGAGTTGGGAGAAAAGAGCAGGGAGCAGGAGACTGGGAGTGGGGGCCGGAGTAGTTGGTTGGGCAACAGGAGTAGGGGGTATCCTGGCTGATGGTAGATCTGAGATGAGGTTAGTAAAGATACAAGCAGGGGTTGTATAGCAGGCACCTCCCTGCTCGTTGGTGGTTCCATATAAGAGAGACTCTGTACTGGAGGACTTATCTTGTCTCCAATTATATGTCTTATATAGGGGGCCACTTACCTGTGCTTGCTGCTTTACACTACAGTTTTGCTCATTTTCTAGGGCAGGATATGATTAGGGTTAGAGCTTTACACTGCAGCGCCATTCCTAGGGAAGGGTACAGGCTCAGGCTATAGGGGTGCAGTGCATGATTTTGGGCTCAGCTTCCTTGGCTGCTCGCTGGGGTTGACGTTGATGAGTTTATCTTATGACATGGGATTAGTGTTACGCACGGCCGCGTCCTGTGTCACACATTCCCTGCAGAACATGAAAGGCTTGGCAGCAGCAGGACACTGTGGCCCTTTGACTTGTAAACATGGGGCCCGGCACATTGTGTCCTGATCACTGCAGGATCCTGGCAGATCTGGACGCCCTCTGAGAGAAGGACAGAAAACTGCATAAAACCTTTTAATGCAAAACTCTATATAGAAAAATGTTACTATAGTGACTGTATTCTACATAATTAATGTATCACACACATATACACACAGTAATATAACACAGATACAGTATATCACACACAACTATACATATATGCATACACTATAGATACACTCATCTGCACGCTATATATACATATATTTAAATATATATATATACTACCTCTCAAAAGTTTGGAGCCACCAGCAAAGCCCCCCACACCATCACACCCAACAGTGTCCCCAGCAAAGCCCCCCCCCCACACCATCACACCCAACAGTGTCACCAGCAAAGCCCCCCACACCATCACATCCAACAGTGTCACCAGCAAGGCCCCCACACCATCACCCCCAACAGTGTCACCAGCACAGCCCCCACAACATCAAACCCAACAGTGTCACCAGCAAAGCCCCCCCACACCATCACACCCAACAGTGTCACCAGCAAAGCCCCCCCCCACACCATCACACCCAACAGTGTCACCAGCAAAGCCCCCCCCCCACACCATCACACCCAACAGTGTCACCAGCACAGCCCCCCACACCATCACATCCAACAGTGTCACCAGCAAGGCCCCCACACCATCACCCCCAACAGTGTCACCAGCACAGCCCCCACAACATCAAACCCAACAGTGTCACCAGCAAAGCCCCCCCACACCATCACACCCAACAGTGTCACCAGCAAGGCCCCCACACCATCACCCCCAACAGTGTCACCAGCACAGCCCCCACAACATCAAACCCAACAGTGTCACCAGCAAAGCCCCCCCACACCATCACACCCAACAGTGTCACCAGCAAAGCCCCCCCCACACCATCACACCCAACAGTGTCAACAGCAAAGCCCCCCACACCATCACACCCAACAGTGTCACCAGCACAGCCCCCACAACATCAAACCCAACAGTGTCACCAGCAAAGCCCCCCCACACCATCACACCCAACAGTGTCACCAGCACAGCCCCCCACACCATCACACCCAACAGTGTCACCAGCACAGCCCCTCACACCATCACACCCAACAGTGTCACCAGCAAAGCCCCCCCCCCACACCCAACAGTGTCACCAGCACAGCCCCCCACACCATCATACCCAACAGTGTCACCAGCACAGCCCCCCACACCATCACTCCCAACAGTGTCACCAGCACAGCCCCCCACACCATCATACCCAACAGTGTCACCAGCACAGCCCCCCACACCATCACTCCCAACAGTGTCACCAGCACAGCCCCCCACACCATCACTCCCAACAGTGTCACCAGCAAAGCCCCCCCCCCCACACCCAACAGTGTCACCAGCACAGCCCCCCCACACCATCACTCCCAACAGTGTCACCAGCACAGCCCCCCACACCATCATACCCAACAGTGTCACCAGCACAGCCCCCCACACCATCACTCCCAACAGTGTCACCAGCAAAGCCCCCCCCCACACCCAACAGTGTCACCAGCACAGCCCCCCCACACCATCATACCCAACAGTGTCACCAGCAAAGCCCCCCCACACACCCAACAGTGTCACCAGCACAGCCCCCCCACACCATCATACCCAACAGTGTCACCAGCACAGCCCCCCACACCATCACCCCCAACAGTGTCACCAGCACAGCCCCCCCACACCATCACCCCCAACAGTGTCACCAGCACAGCCCCCCCTACACCATCACACCCAACAGTGTCACCAGCACAGCCCCCCACACCATCACACCCAACAGTGTCACCAGCAAAGCCCCCCACACCATCACACCCAACAGTGTCACCAGCACAGCTCCCCAACACAATCACACCCAACAGTGTCACCAGCACAGCCCCCCACACCATCACACCCACCAATGTCACCAGCATAGCCCTCCCACACCATCACACCCAACAGTGTCACCAGCAAAGCCCCCCCACACCATCACATCCAACAGTGTCACCAGCAAAGCCCCCCCACACCATCACACCCAACAGTGTCACCAGCACAGCCTCCCCCCCTACACCATCACACCCAAAAGTGTCACCAGCACAGCCCCCCACACCATCACACCCAACTGTGTCACCAGCAAAGCCCCCCCACACACCATCACACCCAACAGTGTCACCAGCAAAGCCCTCCGCACCATCACACCCAACAGTGTTACCAGCAAAGCCCCCCCCTGCACTATCACAACCAACAGTGTCACCCGCTACAGCCCCCCACCACCATCACACCCAATAGTGTCACCAGCACAGCCCCCCCCCACCATGACACCCAACAGTGTCACCAGCACAGCCCCCCTACACCATCATACCCAACAGTGTCACCCGCACAGCCCCCCCTACACCATCACACCCAACAGTGTCACCAGCACAGACCCCCACACCATCACACCCAACAATGTCACCAGCAAAGCCCCCCACATCATCACACCCAACATTGTCACCAGCACAACCCCCACAGGATCACACCCAACAGTGTCACCAGCACAGCCCCCCACACCATCACATCAAGTGTCACCAGCACAGCCCCCCACACCATCACACCCAGCAGTGTCACCAGCACAGCCCCCCACACCATCACACCCAACAGTGTTACCAGCACAGCCCCCCACACCATCACATCAACAGTGTCACCAGCACAACCCCCCACAGGATCACACCCAACAGTGTCACCAGCAAAGAGCCCCCCACGCCATCACACCCAACAGTGTCACCAGCACAACCCCCCACAGGATCACACCCAACAGTGTCACCAGCACAGCCCCCCACACCATCACACCCAACAGTCTCACCAGCAAAGCCACCCACACACCATCAAACCCAACAGTGTCACCAGCACCGCAATTCCGTTCCTGACCTCCTGTGCTGCCCATCCTGACCTTCTCCTACATCCCCGATTCCAATCCTGTGCTGCCTTGGCCTCCTGCCTATTCCCGACCACGAGTTTGCCTGACAATACTGTACTAAGCCTTGGCTGCCACCTTGGACAAAGTCATGCCTGTGGAAGGACCTGGCCGCAGCAAGTCCAACCCGCTTTGGGGCGGGCTCTGGTGAAAGCCGGGTACTACTTAGATTCCGGCCAAAGGTGTCGGCTTACGTCATTGTCCGCCCTGGTCTAGAGGATCCACTACCTACGATCCTGACAGTAAGTTCCGGCCATGGATCCCGACGAGGTTCCGCTACCTGTTCTAGTGGATCTTGCCACCATCGTGGCTTAGCAGACCCAGCAAGTTGCCTTGCAAGGTCAGCAACTCGGACAAGTGTCCGCTATGCTACAGCAGCAATTGTCATCCCTGCAGCATCTGGTTCCTGCAGTACCCTCCGCTACTGCGGCCGCATTATCTTCTGCAGATATGCAGATATTCGTCTATCTATGCCATCTAAATATGGATCCCAACACATACCTATGCAGTTCGTCACAGAATGGTCTAAAGTGAACATCATCAGTGTCCTGGCATGGGCTACTCCCCTCTGGGACAGGAAAGACCCAGTCACAGCTAATATCACCACCTTCTTTGCCGAGTTCCAGTCCGTCTTTGAGGAACCAGCCCGGGCCTCTTCTGCTGAGACCTTGCGACAAGGGGGCTCATCTGTCGATGACTATGCGGTTCAGTTCCGTACCCTGGCTACTGAGCTGCCTTGGTCGCATCCTTTAAAAAGGGATTGTCTAGTCAGATCAAAGATGCCCTGTCTGCACGGGACCTTCTGTCCAAGCTGAGTGAACTAATCTCTCTGGCCACTCAGATAGACATCCCGTTTACTGAATGCTCTGAGGAGCAACGTCCGGAACATCTGCAAGTCAGGACCCGTTGTCTCCCCCACTTGGCTCCAGTCTCAAAGACCACCTCAGCTGTCTTCCGAGCCTGTTGCAGAGGAACTCATGCAAGTAGATAGAGCTCGTCTATCTCTCCAGGAACGTTCCAGACAAAGACAGGAGAATCTCTGCCTCTATTGTGCCAGCACGGAGCACTTTCTTTCATCTTATCCAGTCCGTCCAAAGCTTACGGGAAAACGCCCGCACATAGGGTTCTTGGGAGAAGCATCCCTAGATAACAGCAAATCTTCTCCTCGTCTGAATGTCCCTGCTCTTCTCAGTTTTGGAACAGGCAACCCGCTTCAAGTCTCAGCCTTCCTGGACTCTGGCTCTGCAGGGAATTTCATGGATGCAGCCTTGGTCTCCCAGCATCACTTTCCTGTGGTTCACCTAGAGAAGCTGCTGGTTATCTCTTCCATCAGTGGACAGATTCTCCATGACCTGGTCCAGTATCGTACTGAGTCCTTGTCTCTGAAAATCAGGCGTTGCACAAGGAGAGACTGTCATTTTATGTGCTCCCCAGCTCTACGTCCTCAGTGCCTTGTGATCCCTGCCGGATCTTTGTGCATCATAGCCTTAGAGAAAGCTTTCCTGATGTCCTGTGTGATTATCCTGATTTCCTGTTGTGATTCTGTTCCCGACCTGACTCCTGTGCTGCCTGTCCTGGCCTTCTGCTACATCCCGACTCCAATTCCGTGCTGCCTGTCCTGGCCTTCTGCTACATCCCGACTCCAATTCCGTGCTGCCTGTCCTGGCCTTCTGCTACATCCTGACTCCAATTCCGTGCTGCCTGTCCTGGCCTTCTGCTACGACCCCGATTCCAATCCTGTGACCTCCTGTCTGTTCCCGACCACGAGTTTGCCTGACGAATCTGTACTATGCCTTGGCTGCCACCACAGACAAAGTTGCGCCTGTGAAACGACCTGGTGGTACCACGCCGCTGGCTCTGAAAACCAGGTGCCACTTAGATTCCGGTCCCAGGTGTTGGCTTACGTCATCGACTGTGGTGGTCCAGAGGATCCACTACCTCTGATCCTGACATCTAACAGTAGCCACCGGTGTTCTTTCTTCTGTAGTCACAATGCTATAAGAAGGGGACCAAAGGGACCAATCTTGCAATCTCTATTGCGTGCGTAATAAAAACACAGCTCCTCATGAGGTCAATGATCCTTTATGACAGTGAAGGCTAAACTCCTTGGGGTGTAGCTGGAACCCCTAGAGCTCCTCCCCTAGATCCCTGCTCCTGGGATCTAATGTTGTGCCTCCCTCATCCACTGCTCTCTACTATTTGCTGTACCTTTTTTTTGTTATTTGGGTCGGAACCTGGACTAGGAGGGTTTGAGGAGGTGGATTCTGTTCATGTCCTTGATTTTAATTCTGCAAACTTAAAAATTTTTAATAACCAAGTGTCTGATGAAAACAAAATTCCTTCAAGTGTAAAACCTGAGAAATGGCTATAAGAAACTTCCATACTTCTAATAGCATGAAGTTGGCATCTTCCAGCATCTTGTGTTCCCTGAATGGTCTCTAAGGTAGAGATAGATGAAGAACGCACAAGGCGGAATCAACCTTCTGCAATTTGGCCCACATTTTTCAAAAACAGTGCAGTGTGCACTATGCACAATGTGTTGTGTACTACGTGCAGTGTCCTGTGTACTATATGAAGTGTGTACTATCTGCATGGTGTGTGCTATATGTTGTGTGTGTCAGGCAACAGGGGTAGTTGACCCATTGGACCACCGCGGACGATGACATAAGCCGACATCTGAGACCGGAGTCTAAGTGGTAGCCGATTTTCATCAGAACCCACCGCAAAGCAGGTTGGACTTTTCGTGGCATGGTACCACCAGGTCATTCCACAGGCCCGACTCTGTCCGTAGTGGTGGCCAAGGCATAGTACAGAATCATAAGGCAAACTTGTGGTCGGGACAGGCAGAAGGTCAGGACACGCAGGTCAGGATCGGAGTCAAGAACGGAATCAAGGTCAGAACGAGAACTCAGGATAATCGCAAAGGGCATGGAAGAAAGCTTACTCTTAGGCATAGAAGCACAAAGATCCGGCAGGGGACATAGGAAGGGGCTGGCTATTTAACAGAATTGACAGCCGTCCAGCGCCACTTAGCTGCACACCGGCCCTGTAGCCCTGTAAATTTTACAGAGCCGGCACACACGCACCCTAGGAGGCGGGGATGCGCACACCGAGCCGCGGGAGACGCCGCTCGGACAGGGAAAGTTAAGTGAGAATGCTGGCAGCCCCGGGGAGCACACAGAGGCACATGGGTGTGACTGGGAACCGAATCATGGGTCGCAGGGGCACCTGTGACAGTGTGTATGCAATGTCCTGTGTAGTATGCAGAGGGCGCCACATTCAGGATTTGTGGCACATATTCTTCATGAATCATGAATTGACCCAAGGTCCGCTTTTGCACCGGAAAGCCCCTTTCAGTGCAGAATTTTGTGTTGTGTCGGGTGCAGCTGCGACACAAATGTATATAAATACAAGTGCAAGCAGTTTACACTGAAAAAAATAGTTTGGGCCTTTATGTTGTGATGGTATTTGTTCTAGGTCGTGAGGGGCTCACAGAAAGGGCACAGAGGTGACGATCCCCCACGTGGACCCATGTTTTTGGCTGTTGATAATGCAGATGTCCCTACACCCATAGACCTTGGTAGTCTCTGATAACTTTTTGTCATACACATATGTAATGCGCCCTCAACCTTTCTGTGGTGAAGGCAGGGGCGTAACTACAGTGGTAGCAGCCATAGCAGCTGCAATGGGACCCACATTGTCAGGGGCCCCATCATCTGACCTGATAAACTCAAAAGGGGAGGATGTGCACCATTATATACATATAATGCTGCACATTGTACATATATGTGATGTATATATGCTGTATGTATATGATGTATGGTGTGTAACTCACACATGTGAGTATAGAAATAAGTATATTTTTGAAGTGGGAAGGGGGGCCTCATTCAGAAGCCTCCTATGGGGATCTGCCTCTCCTAGTTACGCCACTGGGTGAAGGCAAGTTCCTTGTTATCGAGGAACATGTGTCTTATTAGTTCTTGTTCCTCATGGAGGCTGGGTCAAACGAGGAGGATCAGAGCAGGTCGAGCGGGACATGTTGAGGCCAGTCCCTGGAATGCCCCCCTCCCTGCCCTCGTTAGCTCCCTGTTGATCAATAATCTCCTAATAACATTAATGAAGGATCAGTGGATATGGAGCTGACGGTGCCAGGATACGGCAGGAGTCATTGCCCTTGTCAGAAGCACAGTGTATAATGCAATCAACATAATCCCCACCCAACCCCAACATCCAAATTATGATCCATGGAGACACTTGTTTGCCAAAAGTCATCCTCTTCTGTCACTTCAGCCACCAAGGCAAATTTCAACCAGATTTCCACAAACTATATGTCCTTCTTAGATCCCTGGCACTGTTATATGTCCTTCTTAGATCCCTGGCACTGTTCTCTGTCCTCCTTAGATCCCTGGCACTGTTATTTGTCCTTCTTAGATCCCTGGCACTGTTATGTGTCCTCCTTAGATCCCTGGCACTGCTATGTGTCCTCCTTAGATCCCTGGCAATGTTATGTGTCCTCCTTAGATCCCTGGCACTGTTATGTGTCCTGCTTACATCCCTGGCACTGTTATGTGTCCTCCTTAGATCCCTGTCACTGCTATGTGTCCTCCTTAGATCCCTGGCAATGTTATGTGTCCTCCTTAGATCCCTTGCACTGTTATGTGTCCTCCTTAGACCACTGACACTGCTATTTGTCCTCCTTAGATCCCTGGCATTATTATGTGTCCTCCTTAGATCCCTGACACTGCTATGTGTCCTCCTTAGATCCCTGGCAATGTTATGTGTCCTCCTTAGACCCCTGACACTGCTATGTGTCTTCCTTAGATCCCTGACACTGTTATGTGTCCTCCTAAGATCACTGACACTGCTATGTGCCCTCCTTAGATCCCTGGAAATGTTATGTGTCCTCCTTAGACCCATGACACTGCTAAGTGTCCTCCTTAGATCCCTGGCACTGTTTTGTGTCCTCCATAGATCCCTGGCACTGTTATATGTCCTCCTTTGATCCCTGGCACTGTTATGTGTCCTCCTTAGATCCCTGGCACTGTTATGTGTCCTCCTTAGATCCCTGGCACTGTTATGTGTCCTCCTTAGATCCCTGGCACTGCTATGTGTCCTTAGATCCCAGACTCTGCTATGTGTCTACCTTAGATTCCTGGCACTGTTATGTGTCCTCCTTAGATCCCTGGCACTATTATATGTCCTCCTTAGATCCCTGGCACTGTTATGTGTCCTCCTTAGATCCCTGGCACTGTTATATGTCCTCCTTAGATCCCTGGCACTGTTATGTGTCCTCCTTAGATGCCTGGCACTGCTATGTGTCCTTAGATCCCTGACTCTGCTATGTGTCTACCTTAGATCCGTGGCACTGTTATGTGTCCTCCTTAAATCCCTGGCACTGTTATGTGTCCTCCTTAGATCCCTGACACTGCTATTTGTCCCCCTTAGATCCCCGGCACTATTTTATGTACTCCTTAGATCCCTCGCACTGTTATGTGTCCTCCCTAGATCCCTGGCACTGTAATGTGTCCTACGTACAACCCTGGCACTGTTATGTGTCCTCCTTAGATCCCTGGCACTGTTATATGTCCTTCATATAAACCTGGCACTGTTATGTGTCCTCCTTAGATCCCTGGCCCTGTTATATGTCCTTCCTATAAACCTGGCACTGTTATGTGTCCTCCTTAGATCCCTGGCACTGTTATGTGTCCTACGTATAACCCTGGCACTGTTATGTGTCCTCCTTAGATCCCTGACACTGTTATATGTCCTTCTTCTAAACCTGGCACTGTTATGTGTCCTCCTTAGATCCCTGGCACTGTTATGTGTCCTCCTTAGATCCCTGGCACTGTTATCTGTCCTCCATAGATCCCTGGCACTGTTATGTGTCCTTCTTATAACCCTTTCACTGTTTTGTGTCCTCCTCAGATCCCTGACACTGTTAAGTCACCTCCTTAGATTCCTGGCACTGTTATGTGTCCTCCTTAGATCTCTGGCACTATTATGTGTCCTCCTTAGATCCCTGGCAATGTTATCTGTCCCCCTTAGATCCCTGACACTGTTATGTGACCTCCTTAGATCCCTGGCACTGTTATGTGTCTTTCTTATAAACCTGGCACTGTTATGTGTCCTCCTTAGATCACTGGTACTGTTATGTATCCTCCTTAGATCCCTGGCACTGTTATATGTCCTTCTTATAAACCTGGCACTGTTATATGTACTCCTTAGATCCCTGACACTGTTATGTGTCCTCCTTAGATCACTGGCACTGTTATATGTCCTCCTTAGATCCCTGACACTGTTATGTGACCTCCTTAGATCCCTGGCACTGTTATGTGTCCTTAGATCCCTGGCACTCTTATGTGTCATCCTTAGATCCCTGGCACTGTTATGTATCCTCCTTAGATCCCTGGCACTGTTATATGTCCTTCTTATAAACCTGACACTGTTATGTGTCCTCCTTAGATCCCTGGCACTGTTATGTGTCCTCATTACATCCCTGGCACTGTTATGTGTCCTCCTTAGATCCCTTTCACTGCTATGTGTCCTCCTTAGATCCCTGGCAATGTTATGTGTCCTCCTTAGATCCCTTGCACTGTTATGTGTCCTCCTTAGACCCCTGACACTGCTATTTGTCCTCCTTAGATCCCTGGCACTATTATGTGTCCTCCTTAGATCCCTGACACTGCTATGTGTCCTCCTTAGATCCCTGGCAATGTTATGTGCCCTCCTTAGATTCCTGGCACTGTTATCTGTCATCTTTAGATACCTGGCACTGTTATGTGTCCTCCTCAGATCACTGGCATTGTTATCTGTCCTCTTTAGATCCCTGGCACTGCTATGTGTCCTCCTTAGATCCCTGGCACTGTTATGTGTCCTCCCTAGATCCTTGGCACTGTTATGTGTCCTCCTTAGATCCCTGGCGCTGCTATGTGTCCTCCTTGGATCCCTGGCACTGTTATGTGTCCTCCTTAGATTCCTGGCACTGCTATGTATCCTCCTTAGATCCCTGGCACTGTTATGTGTCCTCCTTTGATTCCTGGCACTGTTATCTGTCATCTTTAGATCCCTGGCACTGTTATGTGTCCTCCTCAGATCACTGGCATTGTTATCTGTCCTTCGTAGATCCCTGGCACTGCTATGTGTCCTCCTTAGATCCCTGGCACTGTTATGTGTCCTCCCTAGATCCTTGGCACTGTTATGTGTCCTCCTTAGATCCCTGGCATTGTTATGTGTTCTCCTTAGATCCCTGGCACTTTTATGTATCCTCCTTAGATCCATGGTACTATTATGTGTCCTTCTTAGATCCCTGGCACTGTTATGTGTCCTCCTTAGATCCCTGGCACTTTTATGTATCCTCCTTAGATCCATGGCACTATTATGTGTCCTTCTTAGATCCCTGGCACTGCTATGTGTCCTCCTTAGATCCCTGGCACTGTTATGTGTCCTCCCTAGATCCTTGGCACTGTTATGTGTCCTCCTTAGATCCCTGGCGCTGCTATGTATCCTTCTTAGATCCCTGGCACTGCTATGTGTCCTTAGATCCCTGACACTGTTATGTGACCTCCTTAGATCCCTGGCACTGTTATGTGTCCTCCTTAGATCCCTGGCACTGTTATATGTCCTCCTTAGATCCCTGACACTGTTATGTGACCTCCTTAGATCCCTGGCACTGTTATGTGTCCTCCTTAGATCCCTGGCACTCTTATGTGTCATCCTTAGATCCCTGGCACTGTTATGTATCCTCCTTAGATCCCTGGCACTGTTATATGTCCTTCTTATAAACCTGACACTGTTATGTGTCCTCCTTAGATCCCTGGCACTGTTATGTGTCCTCCTTACATCCCTGGCACTGTTATTTGTCCTCCTTAGATCCCTTTCACTGCTATGTGTCCTCCTTAGATCCCTGGCAATGTTATGTGTCCTCCTTAGATCCCTTGCACTGTTATGTGTCCTCCTTAGATCCCTTGCACTGTTATGTGTCCTCCTTAGACCCCTGACACTGCTATTTGTCCTCCTTAGATCCCTGGCACTATTATGTGTCCTCCTTAGATCCCTGACACTGCTATGTGTCCTCCTTAGATCCCTGGCAATGTTATGTGCCCTCCTTAGATTCCTGGCACTGTTATCTGTCATCTTTAGATCCCTGGCACTGTTATGTGTCCTCCTCAGATCACTGGCATTGTTATCTGTCCTCTTTAGATCCCTGGCACTGCTATGTGTCCTCCTTAGATCCCTGGCACTGTTATGTGTCCTCCCTAGATCTTTGGCACTGTTATGTGTCCTCCTTAGATCCCTGGCACTGCTATGTGTCCTTCTTAGATCCCTGGCACTGCTATGTGTCCTCCTTAGATCCCTGGCACTTTTATGTATCCTCCTTAGATCCCTGGCACTGTTATGTGTCCTCCTTAGATCCCTGGCACTGTTATGTGTCCTCCTTAGATCCCTGGCACTCTTATGTGTCATCCTTAGATTCCTGGCACTGTTATGTATCCTCCTTAGATCCCTGGCACTGTTATATGTCCTTCTTATAAACCTGGCACTGTTATATGTACTCCTTAGATCCCTGACACTGTTATGTGTCCTCCTTAGATCACTGGCACTGTTATATGTCCTCCTTAGATCCCTGACACTGTTATGTGACCTCCTTAGATCCCTGGCACTGTTATGTGTCCTCCTTAGATCCCTGGCACTGTTATATGTCCTCCTTAGATCCCTGACACTGTTATGTGACCTCCTTAGATCCCTGGCACTGTTATGTGTCCTCCTTAGATCCCTGGCACTCTTATGTGTCCTCCTTAGATCCCTGGCACTGTTATATGTCCTCCTTAGATCCCTAACACTGTTATGTGACCTCCTTAGATCCCTGGCACTGTTATGTGTCCTCCTTAGATCCCTTGCACTGTTATGTGTCCTCCTTAGACCCCTGACACTGCTATTTGTCCTCCTTAGATCTCTGGCACTATTATGTGTCCTCCTTAGATCCCTGACACTGCTATGTGTCCTCCTTAGATCCCTGGCAATGTTATGTGCCCTCCTTAGATTCCTGGCACTGTTATCTGTCATCTTTAGATCCCTGGCACTGTTATGTGTCCTCCTCAGATCACTGGCATTGTTATCTGTCCTCTTTAGATCCCTGGCACTGCTATGTGTCCTCCTTAGATCCCTGGCACTGTTATGTGTCCTCCCTAGATCCTTGGCACTGTTGTGTGTCCTCCTTAGATCCCTGGCACTGTTGTGTGTCCTCCTTAGATCCCTGGCACTGCTATGTGTCCTCCTTAGATCCCTGGCACTTTTATGTATCCTCCTTAGATCCCTGGCACTGTTATGTGTCCTCCTTAGATCCCTGGCACTGTTATGTGTCCTCCTTAGATCCCTGGCACTCTTATGTGTCATCCTTAGATTCCTGGCACTGTTATGTATCCTCCTTAGATCCCTGGCACTGTTATATGTCCTTCTTATAAACCTGGCACTGTTATATGTACTCCTTAGATCCCTGACACTGTTATGTGTCCTCCTTAGATCACTGGCACTGTTATATGTCCTCCTTAGATCCCTGACACTGTTATGTGACCTCCTTAGATCCCTGGCACTGTTATGTGTCCTCCTTAGATCCCTGGCACTGTTATATGTCCTCCTTAGATCCCTGACACTGTTATGTGACCTCCTTAGATCCCTGGCACTGTTATGTGTCCTCCTTAGATCCCTGGCACTCTTATGTGTCCTCCTTAGATCCCTGGCACTGTTATGTATCCTCCTTAGATCCCTGGCACTGTTATATGTCCTTCTTATAAACCTGACACTGTTATGTGTCCTCCTTAGATCCCTGGCACTGTTATGTGTCCTCCTTACATCCCTGGCACTGTTATGTGTCCTCCTTAGATCCCTTTCACTGCTATGTGTCCTCCTTAGATCCCTGGCAATGTTATGTGTCCTCCTTAGATCCCTGGCACTGTTATGTGTCCTCCTTACATCCCTGGCACTGTTATGTGTCCTCCTTAGATCCCTTTCACTGCTATGTGTCCTCCTTAGATCCCTGACACTGTTATGTGACCTCCTTAGATCCCTGGCACTGTTATGTGTCCTCCTTAGATCCCTGGCACTGTTATATGTCCTCCTTAGATCCCTGACACTGTTATGTGACCTCCTTAGATCCCTGGCACTGTTATGTGTCCTCCTTAGATCCCTGGCACTCTTATGTGTCCTCCTTAGATCCCTGGCACTGTTATGTATCCTCCTTAGATCCCTGGCACTGTTATATGTCCTTCTTATAAACCTGACACTGTTATGTGTCCTCCTTAGATCCCTGGCACTGTTATGTGTCCTCCTTACATCCCTGGCACTGTTATGTGTCCTCCTTAGATCCCTTTCACTGCTATGTGTCCTCCTTAGATCCCTGGCAATGTTATGTGTCCTCCTTAGATCCCTTGCACTGTTATGTGTCCTCCTTAGACCCCTGACACTGCTATTTGTCCTCCTTAGATCCCTGGCACTATTATGTGTCCTCCTTAGATCCCTGACACTGCTATGTGTCCTCCTTAGATCCCTGGCAATGTTATGTGCCCTCCTTAGATTCCTGGCACTGTTATCTGTCATCTTTAGATCCCTGGCACTGTTATGTGTCCTCCTCAGATCACTGGCATTGTTATCTGTCCTCTTTAGATCCCTGGCACTGCTATGTGTCCTCCTTAGATCCCTGGCACTGTTATGTGTCCTCCCTAGATCCTTGGCACTGTTATGTGTCCTCCTTAGATCCCTGGCGCTGCTATGTGTCCTTCTTAGATCCCTGGCACTGCTATGTGTCCTCCTTAGATCCCTGGCACTTTTATGTATCCTCCTTAGATCCCTGGCACTGTTATGTGTCCTTAGATCCCTGGCACTGTTATGTGTCCTCCTTAGATCCCTGGCACTTTTATGTGTCCTCCTTAGATCCCTGGCACTGTTATGTGTCCTCCTTAGATCCCTGGCATTGTTATGTGTCCTCCTTCAATCCCTGGCACTGCTATGTGTCCTACTTGGATCCCTGGCACTGTTATGTGTCCTCCTTAGATTCCTGGCACTGCTATGTATCCTCCTTAGATCCCTGGCACTGTTATGTGTCCTCCTTAGATTCCTGGCACTGTTATCTGTCATCTTTAGATCCCTGGCACTGTTATGTGTCCTCCTCAGATCACTGGCATTGTTATCTGTCCTTCTTAGATCCTTGGCACTGCTATGTGTCCTCCTTAGATCCCTGGCACTGTTATGTGTCCTCCCTAGATCCTTGGCACTGTTATGTGTCCTCCTTAGATCCCTGGCGCTGCTATGTATCCTTCTTAGATCCCTGGCACTGCTATGTGTCCTTAGATCCCTGGCACTATTATGTGTCCTTCTTAGATCCCTGGCACTGTTATGTGTCCTCCTTAGATCCCTGGCACTGTTATGTGTCCTTCTTATAACCCTTTCACTGTTTTGTGTCCTCCTCAGATCCCTGACACTGTTAAGTCACCTCCTTAGATTCCTGGCACTGTTATGTGTCCTCCTTAGATCTCTGGCACTATTATGTGTCCTCCTTAGATCCCTGGCACTTTTATGTATCCTCCTTAGATCCATGGCACTATTATGTGTCCTCCTTAGATCCCTGGCACTGTTATGTGTCCTCCCTAGATCCTTGGCACTGTTATGTGTCCTCCTTAGATCCCTGGCGCTGCTATGTATCCTTCTTAGATCCCTGGCACTGCTATGTGTCCTTAGATCCCTGGCACTATTATGTGTCCTCCTTAGATCCCTGACACTGCTATGTGTCCTCCTTAGATCCCTGGCAATGTTATGTGCCGTCCTTAGATTCCTGGCACTGTTATGTGTCCTCCTTAGATCCCTGGCACTGTTATGTGTCCTCCTTAGATCCCTGGCACTTTTATGTGTCCTCCTTAGATCCCTGGCACTATTATGTGTCCTCCTTAGATCCCTGGCACTGTTATGTGTCCTCCTTAGATCCCTGGCATTGTTATGTGTCCTCCTTCAATCCCTGGCACTGCTATGTGTCCTCCTTAGATCCCTGGCACTGTTATGTGTCCTCCTTAGATCCCTGGCGCTGCTATGTATCCTCCTTAGATCCCTGGCACTGTTATGTGTCCTCATTAGAGTCCTGGCACTGTTATCTGTCATCTTTAGATCCCTGGCACTGCTATGTGTCCTCCTCAGATCACTGGCATTGTTATCTGTCCTTCTTAGATCCCTGGCACTGCTATGTGTCCTCCTTGGATCCCTGGCACTGTTATGTGTCCTCCTTAGATCCCTGGCGCTGCTATGTATCCTCCTTAGATCCCGGGCACTGTTATGTGTCCTCATTAGATTCCTGGCACTGTTATCTGTCATCTTTAGATCCCTGGCACTGTTATGTGTCCTCCTCAGATCACTGGCATTGTTATCTGTCCTTCTTAGATCCCTGGCACTGCTATGTGTCCTCCTTAGATTCCTGGCACTGTTATGTGTCCTCCCTAGATCCTTGGCACTGTTATGTGTCCTCCTTAGATCCCTGGCATTGTTATGTGTTCTCCTTAGATCCCTGGCTCTTTTATGTATCCTCCTTAGATCCATGGCACTATTATGTGTCCTTCTTAGATCCCTGGCACTGTTATGTGTCCTCCTTAGATCCCTGACACTGTTATGTGACCTCCTTAGATCCCTGGCACTGTTATGTGTCCTCCTTAGATCCCTGGCACTCTTATGTGTCCTCCTTAGATCCCTGGCACTGTTATGTATCCTCCTTAGATCCCTGGCACTGTTATATGTCCTTCTTATAAACCTGACACTGTTATGTGTCCTCCTTAGATCCCTGGCACTGTTATGTGTCCTCCTTACATCCCTGGCACTGTTATGTGTCCTCCTTAGATCCCTTTCACTGCTATGTGTCCTCCTTAGATCCCTGGCAATGTTATGTGTCCTCCTTAGATCCCTTGCACTGTTATGTGTCCTCCTTAGACCCCTGACACTGCTATTTGTCCTCCTTAGATCCCTGGCACTATTATGTGTCCTCCTTAGATCCCTGACACTGCTATGTGTCCTCCTTAGATCCCTGGCAATGTTATGTGCCCTCCTTAGATTCCTGGCACTGTTATCTGTCATCTTTAGATCCCTGGCACTGTTATGTGTCCTCCTCAGATCACTGGCATTGTTATCTGTCCTCTTTAGATCCCTGGCACTGCTATGTGTCCTCCTTAGATCCCTGGCACTGTTATGTGTCCTCCCTAGATCCTTGGCACTGTTATGTGTCCTCCTTAGATCCCTGGCGCTGCTATGTGTCCTTCTTAGATCCCTGGCACTGCTATGTGTCCTCCTTAGATCCCTGGCACTTTTATGTATCCTCCTTAGATCCCTGGCACTGTTATGTGTCCTTAGATCCCTGGCACTGTTATGTGTCCTCCTTAGATCCCTGGCACTTTTATGTGTCCTCCTTAGATCCCTGGCACTGTTATGTGTCCTTCTTAGATCCCTGGCATTGTTATGTGTCCTCCTTCAATCCCTGGCACTGCTATGTGTCCTACTTGGATCCCTGGCACTGTTATGTGTCCTCCTTAGATTCCTGGCACTGCTATGTATCCTCCTTAGATCCCTGGCACTGTTATGTGTCCTCCTTAGATTCCTGGCACTGTTATCTGTCATCTTTAGATCCCTGGCACTGTTATGTGTCCTCCTCAGATCACTGGCATTGTTATCTGTCCTTCTTAGATCCTTGGCACTGCTATGTGTCCTCCTTAGATCCCTGGCACTGTTATGTGTCCTCCCTAGATCCTTGGCACTGTTATGTGTCCTCCTTAGATCCCTGGCGCTGCTATGTATCCTTCTTAGATCCCTGGCACTGCTATGTGTCCTTAGATCCCTGGCACTATTATGTGTCCTTCTTAGATCCCTGGCACTGTTATGTGTCCTCCTTAGATCCCTGGCACTGTTATGTGTCCTTCTTATAACCCTTTCACTGTTTTGTGTCCTCCTCAGATCCCTGACACTGTTAAGTCACCTCCTTAGATTCCTGGCACTGTTATGTGTCCTCCTTAGATCTCTGGCACTATTATGTGTCCTCCTTAGATCCCTGGCACTTTTATGTATCCTCCTTAGATCCATGGCACTATTATGTGTCCTCCTTAGATCCCTGGCACTGTTATGTGTCCTCCCTAGATCCTTGGCACTGTTATGTGTCCTCCTTAGATCCCTGGCGCTGCTATGTATCCTTCTTAGATCCCTGGCACTGCTATGTGTCCTTAGATCCCTGGCACTATTATGTGTCCTCCTTAGATCCCTGACACTGCTATGTGTCCTCCTTAGATCCCTGGCAATGTTATGTGCCGTCCTTAGATTCCTGGCACTGTTATGTGTCCTCCTTAGATCCCTGGCACTGTTATGTGTCCTCCTTAGATCCCTGGCACTTTTATGTGTCCTCCTTAGATCCCTGGCACTATTATGTGTCCTCCTTAGATCCCTGGCACTGTTATGTGTCCTCCTTAGATCCCTGGCATTGTTATGTGTCCTCCTTCAATCCCTGGCACTGCTATGTGTCCTCCTTAGATCCCTGGCACTGTTATGTGTCCTTCTTAGATCCCTGGCGCTGCTATGTATCCTCCTTAGATCCCTGGCACTGTTATGTGTCCTCATTAGAGTCCTGGCACTGTTATCTGTCATCTTTAGATCCCTGGCACTGCTATGTGTCCTCCTCAGATCACTGGCATTGTTATCTGTCCTTCTTAGATCCCTGGCACTGCTATGTGTCCTCCTTGGATCCCTGGCACTGTTATGTGTCCTCCTTAGATCCCTGGCGCTGCTATGTATCCTCCTTAGATCCCGGGCACTGTTATGTGTCCTCATTAGATTCCTGGCACTGTTATCTGTCATCTTTAGATCCCTGGCACTGTTATGTGTCCTCCTCAGATCACTGGCATTGTTATCTGTCCTTCTTAGATCCCTGGCACTGCTATGTGTCCTCCTTAGATTCCTGGCACTGTTATGTGTTCTCCCTAGATCCTTGGCACTGTTATGTGTCCTCCTTAGATCCCTGGCATTGTTATGTGTTCTCCTTAGATCCCTGGCTCTTTTATGTATCCTCCTTAGATCCATGGCACTATTATGTGTCCTTCTTAGATCCCTGGCACTGTTATGTGTCCTCCTTAGATCCCTGGCACTGTTATGTGTCCTTCTTATAACCCTTTCACTGTTTTGCGTCCTCCTCAGATCCCTGACACTGTTAAGTCACCTCCTTAGATTCCTGGCACTGTTATGTGTCCTCCTTAGATCTCTGGCACTATTATGTGTCTTCCTTAGATCCCTGGCACTTTTATGTATCCTCCTTAGATCCATGGCACTATTATGTGTCCTTCTTAGATCCCTGGCATTGTTATGTGTCCTCCTTCGATCCCTGGCACTGCTATGTGTCCTCCTTGGATTCCTGGCACTGTTATATGTCCTCCTTAGATCCCTGGCACTGCTATGTGTCCTCCTTAGATCCCTGGCACTGTTATGTGTCCTCCTTAGATTCCTGGCACTGTTATCTGTCATCTTTAGATCCCTGGCACTGTTATGTGTCCTCCTCAGATCCTTGGCACTGCTATGTGTCCTCCTTAGATCCCTGGCACTGCTATGTGTCCTCCTTAGATCCCTGGCACTTTTATGTGTCCTCCTTAGATCCCTGGCACTCTTATGTGTCCTCCTTAGATCCCTGGCACTTTTATGTGTCCTCCTTAGATCCCTGGCACTCTTATGTGTCCTCCTTAGATCCCTGGCACTTTTATGTGTCCTCCTTAGATCCCTGGCATTGTTATGTGTCCTCCTTAGATCCCTGGCACTGATATGTGTGCTCCTTAGATCCCTGGGACTGTTGTCTGTCATCTTTAGATCCCTGGCACTGTTATGTGTCCTCCTTAGATCCCTGGCACTGTTATATGTCCTCCTTAGATCCCTGGCACTGTTATATGTCCTCCTTAGATCCCTGGCACTGTTATGTGTCCTCCTTAGATCCCTGGCAATGTTATGTGTCCTCCTTTGATCCCTGGCACTGCTATGTGTCCTCCTTAGATCCCTGGCACTGTTCTCTGTCCTCCTTAGATCCCTGGCACTGTTATGTGTCCTCCTTAGATCCCTGGCCCCTCTATGTGTCCTCCTTAGATCCCTGGCACTGTTATGTGTCCTCCTTAGATCGCTGGTACTGTTATGTGTCCTCCTTAGATCCCTGGCACTGTTATGTGTCCTCCTTAGATCCCTGGCACTGCTATGTGTCCTCCTTAGATCCCTGGCACTGTTATGTGACCTCCTTAGATCCCTGGCACTGTTATGTGTCCTCCTTAGATCCCTGGCATTGTTATCTGTCCTCCTTAGATCCCTGGCACTGCTATGTGTCCTCATTAGATCCCTGGCACTGTTATGTGTCCTCCCTAGATCCTTGGCACTGTTATGTGTCCTCCTTAGATCCCTGGCGCTGCTATGTGTCCTTCTTAGATCCCTGGCACTGCTATGTGTCCTCATTAGATCCCTGGCACTTTTATGTGTCCTCCTTATATCCCTGGCACTGTTATGTGTCCTCCTTAGATCCCTGGCACTGTTATGTGTCCTCCTTAGATCCCTGGCACTTTTATGTGTCCTCCTTAGATCCCTGGCACTGTTATGTGTCCTCCTTAGATCCCTGGCACTGTTATGTGTCCTCCTTAGATCCCTGGCATTGTTATGTGTCCTCCTTCAATCCCTGGCACTGCTATGTGTCCTCCTTGGATCCCTGGCACTGTTATGTGTTTTCCTTACATCCCTGGCACTGCTATGTATCCTCCTTAGATCCCTGGCACTGTTATGTGTCCTCCTTAGATTCCTGGCACTGTTATCTGTCATCTTTAGATCCCTGGCACTGTTATGTGTCCTCCTCAGATCACTGGCATTGTTATCTTTCCTTCTTAGATCCCTGGCACTGCTATGTGTCCTCCTTAGATCCCTGGCACTGTTATGTGTCCTCCCTAGATCCTTGGCACTGTTATGTGTCCTCCTTAGATCCCTGGCATTGTTATGTGTTTTCCTTAGATCCCTGGCACTTTTATGTATCCTCCTTAGATCCATGGCACTATTATGTGTCCTTCTTAGATCCCTGGCATTGTTATGTGTCCTCCTTAGATCCCTGGCACTGTTATGTGTCCTCCTTAGATCCCTGTCATTGTTATGTGTCCTCCTTTGATCCCTGGCACTGCTATTTGTCCTCCTTGGATCCATGGCACTGTAAAGTGTCCTCCTTAGATCCCTGGCACTGCTTTGTGTCCTCCTTAGATCCCTGGCACTGTTATGTGTCCTCCTTAGATTCCTGGCACTGTTATCTGTCATCTTTATATCCCTGGCACTGTTATGTGTCCTCCTCAGATCCCTGGCACTGCTATGTGTCCTCCTTAGATCCCTGGCACTTTTATGTGTCCTCCTTAGATCCCTGGCACTTTTATGTGTCCTCCTTAGATCCCTGGCACTGTTATGTGTCCTCCTTAGATCCCTGGCACTGTTATGTGTCCTCCTTAGATCCCTGGCATTGTTATGTGTCCTCCTTCGGTCCCTGGCACTGCTATGTGTCCTCCTTGGATCCCTGGCACTGTTATGTGTCCTCCTTAGATCCCTGGCACTGCTATGTGTCCTCCTTAGATCCCTGGCACTGTTATGTGTCCTCCTTAGATCCCTGGCACTGCTATGTGTGCTCCTTAGATCCCTGGCACTGTTGTCTGTCATCTTTAGATCCCTTGCACTGTTATGTGTGCTCCTTAGATCCCTGGCACTGTTATATGTCCTCCTTAGATCCCTGGCACTGTTATATGTCCTCCTTAGATCCCTGGCACTGTTATGTGTCCTCCTTAGATCCCTGGCAAATTTATGTGTCCTCCTTTGATCCCTTGCACTGCTATGTGTCCTCCTTAGATCCCTGGCACTGTTATGTGTCCTCCTTAGATCCCTGGCACTGCTATGTGTCCTCCTTAGATCGCTGTCACTGTTATGTGTCCTCCTTAGATCCCTGGCCCCTCTATGTGTCCTCCTTAGATCCCTGGCACTGTTATGTGTCCTACTTAGATCGCTGGCACTGTTATGTGTCCTCCTTAGATCCTTGGCACTGTTATGTGTCCTCCTTAGATCCCTGGCACTGCTATGTGTCCTCCTTAGATCCCTGGCACTGTTATGTGACCTCCTTAGATCCCTGGCACTGTTATGTGACCTCCTTAAATCCCTGGCACTGTTATGTGTCCTCCTTAGATCCCTGGCACTGCTATGTGTCCTCCTTAGATCCCTGGCACTGTTATGTGTCCTCCTTAGATCCCTGGCACTGTTATGTGTCCTCCTTAGATCCCTGGCACTGTTATGTGTCCTCCTTAGATCCCTGGCACTGCTATGTGTCCTCCTTAGATCCCTGGCACTGTTATGTGTCCTCCTTAGATCCCTGGCACTGCTATGTGTCCACCTTAGATCCCTGGCACTGTTATGTGTCCTCCTTAGATCCCTGGCACTGTTATGTGTCCTCCTTAGATCCCTGGCACTGTTATGTGTCCTCCTTAGATCCCTGGCACTGTTATGTGTCCTCCTTAGATCCCTGGCACTGTTATGTGTCCTCCTTAGATCCCTGGCATTGTTATGTGTCCTCCTTCGATCCCTGGCACTGCTATGTGTCCTCCTTGGATCCCTGGCACTGCTATGTGTCCTCGTTAGATCCCTGGCACTGCTATGTGTCCTCCTTAGATCCCTGGCACTGTTATGTGTCCTCCTTAGATCCCTGGCACTGCTATGTGTGCTCCTTAGATCCCTGGCACTGTTGTCTGTCATCTTTAGATCCCTTGCACTGTTATGTGTGCTCCTTAGATCCCTGTCACTGTTATATGTCCTCCTTAGATCCCTAGCACTGTTATATGTCCTCCTTAGATTCTTGGCACTGTTATGTGTCCTCCTTAGATCCCTGGCAATGTTATGTGTCCTCCTTTGATCCCTTGCATTGCTATGTGTCCTCCTTAGATCCCTGGCACTGTTATGTGTCCTCCTTAGATCCATGGCACTGCTATGTGTCCTCCTTAGATCGCTGGCACTGTTATGTGTCCTCCTTAGATCCCTGGCCCCTCTATGTGTCCTCTTTAGATCCCTGGCACTGTTATGTGTCCTTCTTAGATCGCTGGCACTGTTATGTGTCCTCCTTAGATCCTTGGCACTGTTATGTGTCCTCCTTAGATCCCTGGCACTGCTATGTGTCCTCCTTAGATCCCTGGCACTGTTATGTGTCCTCCTTAGATCCCTGGCACTGTTATGTGACCTCCTTAGATCCCTGGCACTGCTATGTGTCCTCCTTAGATCCCTGGCACTGCTCTGTGTCCTCCTTAGATCCCTGGCACTGTTATGTGTCCTCCATAGATCCCTGGCACTGTTATGTGTCCTCCTTAGATCCCTGGCACTGCTATGTGTCCTCCTTAGATCCCTGGCACTGCTATGTGTCCTCCTTAGATCCCTGGCACTGTTATGTGTCCTCATTAGATCCCTGGCACTGCTATGTGTCCTCTTTAGATCCCTGGCACTGTTATGTGTCCTCCTTAGATCCCTGGCACTGTTATGTGTCCTCCTTAGATCCCTGGCACTGCTATGTGTCCTCCTTAGATCCCTGGCACTGTTATGTGTCCTCCTTAGATCCCTGGCACTGTTATGTGTCCTCCTTAGATCCCTGGCACTGTTATGTGTCCTCCTTAGATCCCTGGCACTGTTATGTGACCTCCTTAGATCCCTGGCACTGTTATGTGTCCTCCTTTGATCCCTGGCACTGTTATGTGTCCTCCTTAGATCCCTGGCACTTCTATGTGTCCTCCTTAGATCCCTGACACTGTTATGTGTCCTCCTTAGATCCTTGGCACTGTTATTTGTCCTCCTTAGATCCCTGGCACTGCTATGTGTCCTCCTTAGATCCCTGGCACTGTTATATGTCCTCCTTAGATCCCTGGCACTGTTATGTGTCCTCCTTAGATCCCTGGCACTGTTATATGTCCTTCATATAAACCTGGCACTGCTATGTGTCCTCCTTAGATCCCTGGCACTGTTATATGTCCTCCTTAGATCCCTGGCACTGTTATGTGTCCTCCTTTGATCCCTGGCACTGCTCTGTGTCCTCCTAAGATCCCTGGCACTGTTATGTGTCCTCCTTAGATCCCTGGCACTGCTATGTGTCCTCCTTAGATCCCTGGCACTGCTATGTGTCCTCCTTAGATCCCTGGCACTGTTATGTGTCCTCCTTAGATCCCTGGCACTGCTATGTGTCCTCCTTAGATCCCTGGCACTGTTATGTGTCCTCCATAGATCCCTGGCACTGTTATTTGTCCTCCTTAGATCCCTGGCACTGTTATGTGTCCTCCTTAGATCCCTGGCACTGCTATGTGTCCTCCTTAGATCCCTGGTATTGGTCATAAGGGATAACTGATGTCCTGTCACCCGCACAGCAGATTGCTGAAGCTAATCAGGGATTACAGGTAATTAGTGTGCAGCAATGTGGGAAAGAATGTCATGTATGTGCTCAACACGTAATCGTGTGTCCCGACAGCGCGGGAGGGAGATCTCCATCCTGACGTAGACCAGACTGCTTACGGCCGTTTCACACTTGCGTTGTAGATTATGACGTTTTTGCCTGTGTTTCTGCTCCGCTTATGCTGGGGAGTCATTAGTGTTTTTGCATTTTCGTAGCTTTCTTTTAATGCATTTTAATTTCTTCTTCGGGTACAATAGACTTATGATTGTGGTTTATATTTTCTATGGCACTTGCCTGTTTCTCAGAGCGCTATGCTTTTATATTACATCTCCATAGACTTGTATGGGGCCGACCCTGCTGAGAGTTACATGTTAAAAAATATGCGAGTATGATAAAACCCATTGCTTACAACGCAAGTTCTGCGCATCAAAAACACACGCAGAACGCGGACGTGACAAACACTAGAGTGAAAGGGCCTAACAGTGTAATTTTTTCTGGTTTGTGTTTTGATAATGATCTCTCTCTATATATTATATATATGTATACACACTGTATATATATTTGTATATATACGCTCTGAATATATTTACCCTCCAGTTGTACTTTGCTGGTGCACAGCCCTGGCTTCTCAGAGCTGACTGATGGACGGATATAGATAGATAGATGTTAGATAACTCTAGACCCAGATTTCAAGCAAAGACCAAATAAATCCTTCTAGTAACATGGACCAAGAGGATGAATCCCGAGCCGGGCCACAGCTCTGGAGGAACATTAATATGGTACAAACATGATCTCCTTGGGCAGATGACACCAGTGAAGAGAGGAGACACCTGGATAAGAATAGGCCGCCCCATCCTCCGCTCTCTGTCTGACCTCTACCTCTGTACAGCCCACATTGCACCCCCAGAGTCCCCCTACTTCAACTTAGATTGCTCCCATACTCTAGAGAGGGAAGACGCTCCTGTCCAAGCTCTGGGCAAAGTTCTCTCTATATAGACCTCAATACCAGAACTGGGAAGGCGAAGGACTTCCTGACCATGGATGGAAACATCTACATTGTTGGAGCAGAGACTGGCTGTAGTAGACCCATAATTACAGACAGAAACAGCTACAACAGCAGTTAACAGGAGCAGCAGAAAGCTGCTTAACATCTTGTGTCGCAAGATCAGCACTCACATGCACCGGGAAGAAGAAGGAGAGCTCCGGCGGACCTCAGCGGGGGAAGCGATTGATGCAGGAAATCGGGCGCACAAGCTATGTGAATCGCGGAAGATCCGAATCCTCGTCTGACAACGCACAGCGAAGATCACGACGGGTCAGGTAAGTAAATCTTCCCCATTGCTCCATAACTCTATAACTGTATATCAGACCAATCCACAGGGGGTACACAATAGCAGAATTGTCAGGTGTAAGGAGACACAACCACAAGAGGCCAGAAAGCAAACAACCGGAAGGCTGGCATGACATAGAGTGGAAGCTCCTCAAAATGACCTCCAACAAGAAACACTGAGATCCCAATAATGTCCATATCCAAAATGGTAACATCTGGCACCAATACTTCAACGATCTCTACAAAGATATCCCAAAGACTTCTAAACCTCTCTAGCTGCCCCAATAACCCTGCAGGAGGTAACAGAGAGCATCTCTTCTATAAGAAGTAATAAAGCTCATGGCCCTGATGGCCTCCTCCCAGGGATAAAATACAGTCCCCCTGAAATGCAGGACGCAACTATTTTCCTCAGACCTGGAATCAAGGCCTCATAATCCCCATACACAAGAGCGGGGGACAAGAACGACCCCTTAAACCACCGATGGACCTGTGTCACCTGCGAAAGCTGTTAAATAGTGTCTTGAACAGGAGGGTCTTCAGCTTTCTCGCCCAGCACATTGTCCTCAGCAAGAGCCAAGCAGGGTTCATACCAAACCATCGCACCACTGACCCCCTCTATACCCTGCACAACCTCATCCAGGACCTCGTCCACAAGGCAAAATGGGGAAGGGCAGACGCCTGTTTTATGGACTTTAAAAAGGACTTGTACTCAGTGTTGCACCCAGGTCTCTTCCTGAAACTGCTGGAGAGTGGAATAGGTGGGAAAATATATGATGACATCGAGAGCTCCCACACCGAGAACACCTGCAATATGAAGGTAAATGGAAGGAGAACGGCCTATTTCCATCAGAGCCGAGGGATTAGACATGGTCCAAAGCTCTTCAACATCTACATCAATAAGCTGGATACAGCCCTGGAGTCCTCCTTCACCCCAGGACTCCTCCTACATAAAACTGAGGTCATATTTCTCCTTTCTGTACATGATTTTCTTCTGTTATCACCAACTGAGAGAGTTCTGAAGAGAGACAACCTGAAAACCTAGAGAAATTCAGCACGACCCGGACATCAATCTAAAGAAGACCAACATCTTAACTACAGACCGGCCCCATACCTGGAGACACTACAGACTGGCCCCGTACCTGGAGACACTACAGACCGGCCCCGTACCTGGAGACACTACAGACCAGCCCCGTACCTGGAGACACTACAGACCGGCCCCGTACCTGGAGACACTACAGACCGGCCCCGTACCTGGAGACACTACAGACCGGCCCCGTACCTGGAGACACTACAGACCGGCCCCGTACCTGGAGACACTACAGACCGGCCCCGTACCTGGAGACACTACAGACCGGCCCCGTACCTGGAGACACTACAGACCGGCCCCGTACCTGGAGACACTACAGACCGGCCCCGTACCCGGAGACACTACAGACCGGCCCCGTACCTGGAGACACTACAGACCGGCCCCGTACCTGGAGACACTACAGACCAGCCCTGTACCTGGAGACACTACAGACCGGCCCCGTACCTGGAGACACTACAGACCGGACCCGTACCTGGAGACACTACAGACTGGCCCCTGTACCTGGAGACACCTCAGACCGGATCCGTACCTGGAGACACTATAAACCGGCCCCGTACCTGGAGACACTACAGACCGGCCCCGTACCTGGAGACACTACAGACCGGCCCCTTACCTGGAGACACTACAGACCGGCCCCGTACCTGGAGACACTACAGACCGGCCCCGTACCCGGAGAGACTACAGACCGGCCCCCTACCTGGAGACACTACAGACCGGCCCCGTACCCGGAGACACTACAGACCGGCCCCTTACCTGGAGACACTACAGACCGGCCCCGTACCCGGAGACACTGCAGACCGGCCCCGTACCTGGAGACACTACAGACCGGCCCCGTACCTGGAGACACTACAGATTGGCCCCGTACGTGGAGACACTACAGACCGGCCCCGTACTTGGAGACACTACAGACCGGCCCCGTACCTGGAGACACTACAGACCTGCCCTGTACCTGGAAACACTACAGACCGGCCCCGTACCCGGAGACACTACAGACCGGCCCCGTACCAGGAGACACTACAGACCGGCCCCGTACCTGGAGAGACTACAGACCGGCCCCGTACCCCGAGACACTACAGACCGGCCCCGTACCCGGAGACACTACAGACCGGCCCCGTACCTGGAGACGCTACAGACCAGCCCTGTACCTGGAGACACCACAGACCGGCCCCGTACCCCGAGACACTACAGACCGGCCCCGTACCCGGAGACACTACAGACCGGCCCCGTACCTGGAGACACTACAGACCAGCCCTGTACCTGGAGACACCACAGACCGGCCCCATACCTGGAGACACTACAGACCAGCCCTGTACCTGGAGACACCACAGACCGGCCCCATACCTGGAGACACTACAGACCGTCCCCGTACCTGGAGACACTACTGGATCCTAGAGACCGCCAGATACTGATGTGCTACAGACTAAGCGCCCACAACCTGCCCATGCAGTCAGGCGGCACAGAGAGATGTATGTGCCCAGGGAGAGCAGTCTGTGCCAAGGAGGATGAGGATGAGGTCCACTTCCCACCACAGTGCCCCAAATACTTAGCAGTGGGGGCATTAACTTCAGGAGACACTCAGATGTCCTCCCGGGCTTTAGCTTTAGAGAGGATCCATCCTGCTGGGGAAGATGAGACCACAATAGGAGACATATATGATACCAGGGACTAATATGACTCCCCACACCCCATGGCCCCCATCCATCACCCGGTCTTCCACAATCCCATATTCTCCTGATGCTTTGCTAATTTTTATTTGGTTCTGTCAATAAAACTTCATTGAATTGAATTGATATGAGAGATATAGATAGATAATAGATTTCTATGAGAATAGATTTTAGATAAGAGGTAGCTATTTGTAGACGACTAGTAGTGAGTGTTTGGTGAGTGACGCCGGGCCCCCCTGTGTGTAGTAATCAGATTGTGCAGTAATCCTCAGGGTGTGTCCGCTCTCGGATCGTATTAACCGTTACAAACACAACACCTATTGTTCTCCTCATTCCCTGATAACACAACACCAGCGGAGGAATGTGGCGGCCGCAGACACCACTCAGGAATGTACCGCCTCAAACCAGACCCCTGCCCATGCCAGGGGCTCTACTGGCACCAAAGGCCCCGGCGCTGGGTCTGATCCCACTCATGTATTTTATTTAGATGTTATATCCATGGTGTTTGTGGTCGGCTTGCGTCCTCATGTATATATTTCATCGGGTGCCCAGAGAATACACGCGCAGCAGGTAGCACAATCATGTACAACCTGGTGTCTTTTGCCAATCTGCTAAAACGGATAACATACAGATGACATGCACCAATTCTAGCGGAGCTTACAAATTAGAAAAAGAAGAGGCTCCGACTCCCATATCTACTAAGAGGCTCCGGCTCCCATATCTACTAAGAGACTTTGGCTCCCATATCTACTAAGAGGCTCCAGCTCCCATATCTGCTATGTGGCTCCGGCTCCTATATGTACTAAGAGTCTCCGGCTCCCATATCTACTAAGAGGCTCCAGCTCCCATATCTGCTATGTGGCTCCGGCTCCTATATGTACTAAGAGTCTCCGGCTCCCATATCTACTAAGAGGCTCTGGCTCCCATATCTACTAAGAGGCTCCGGCTCCCAATTTTGCTAAGAGGCTCCGGCTCCCACATCTGCTATGTGGCTCCGGCTCCATCTCATATCTACTAAGAGGCTCCAGCTCTCACATCTGCTAAGAGGCTCTGGCTCCCATATCTACTAAAAGGATCCGGCTCCCATATCTACTAAGAGACTCCGGCTCCCATATCTACTAAGAGGCTCCGGCTCCCATATCTGCTATGTGGCTCCGGCTCCCATATCTACTAAGAGGCTCCGGCTCCCATATCTACTAAGAGGCTCCGGCTCCCAATTTTGCTAAGAGGCTCCAGCTCCCACATTGCTATGTGGCTCCGGCTCCCATATCTGCTAAGAGGCTCCGGCTCCCATATCTACTAAGAGGCTCTGCCTCTCATATCTGCTATGTGGCTCCAGCTCCCATATCTGCTATGTGGCTCCAGCTCCCATATCTACTATGTGGCTCCGGCTCCCATATCTGCTATGTGGCTCCGGCTCCCATATCTGCTAAGTGGCTCCAGCTCCCATATCTGCTAAGAGGCTCCGGCTCCCATATCTGCTATGTGGCTCCGGCTCCCACTGTGTGGCTCCGGCTCCCATATCTGCTATGTGGCTCCGGCTCCCATATCTGCTAAGAGGCTCCGGCTCCCATATCTGCTAAGAGGCTCCGGCTCCCATATCTGCTATGTGGCTCCGGTTCCCATATCTGCTATGTGGCTCCGCTTCCCATATCTGCTATGTGGCTCCGGCTCCCATATCTGCTATGTGGCTCCGGTTCCCATATCTGCTATGTGGCTCCGGCTCCCATATCTGCTAAGAGGCTCCGGCTCCCATATCTGCTATGTGGCTCCGGTTCCCATATCTGCTATGTGGCTCCGGCTCCCATATCTGCTAAGTGGCTCCGGTTCCAATATCTGCTAAGTGGCTCCGGCTCCCATATCTACTATGTGGCTCCGGCTCCCATATCTGCTATGTGGCTCCGGCTCCCATATCTGCTATGTGGCTCTGGCTCCCATATCTGCTATGTGGCTCCGGCTCCCATATCTGCTATGTGGCTCCGGCTCCCATATCTGCTAAGTGGCTCCGGTTCCCATATCTGCTATGTGGCTCCGGCTCTCATATCTACTAAGAGGCTCCGATATCTGCTAAGAGGCTCCGGCTCCCATATCTACTAAGAGGCTCCGGCTCCCATATCTACTATGTGGCTCCGGCTCCCATATCTGCTATGTGGCTGTGGCTCTCATATCTACTATGTGGCTCTGGCTCTCATATCTACTAAGAGGCTTCGGCTCCTATATCTACTAAGAGGCTCCGGCTCCCATATCTACTAAGAGGGTCCAGCTCCCGTATCTGCTAAGAGGCTCCGGCTCCCATATCTGCTATGTGGCTCCGGCTCCCACTGTGTGGCTCAGGCTCCCATATCTGCTATGTGGCTCCGGCTCCCATATCTGCTAAGAGGCTCCGGCTCCCATATCTGCTAAGAGGCTCCGGCTCCCATATCTGCTATGTGGCTCCGGTTCCCATATCTGCTATGTGGCTCCGCTTCCCATATCTGCTATGTGGCTCCGGTTCCCATATCTGCTATGTGGCTCCGGCTCCCATATCTGCTAAGTGGCTCCGGTTCCCATATCTGCTAAGTGGCTCCGGCTCCCATATCTGCTATGTGGCTCCGGCTCCCATATCTGCTATGTGGCTCCGGTTCCCATATCTGCTATGTGGCTCTGGCTCCCATATCTGCTATGTGGCTCCGGCTCCCATATCTACTAAGTGGCTCTGGTTCCCATATCTGCTATGTGGCTCCGGCTCCCATATCTGCTAAGTGGCTCTGGTTCCCATATCTGCTATGTGGCTCTGGCTCTCATATCTACTAAGAGGCTCCTATATCTGCTAAGAGGCTCCGGCTCCCATATCTGCTAAGAGGCTCCGGCTCCCATATCTACTATGTGGCTCCGGCTCCCATATCTGCTATGTGGCTGTGGCTCTCATATCTACTATGTGGCTCTGGCTCTCATATCTACTAAGAGGCTTCGGCTCCTATATCTACTAAGAGGCTCCGGCTCCCATATCTACTAAGAGGCTCCAGCTCCCGTATCTGCTAAGAGGCTCCGGCTCCCATATCTACTATGTGGCTCTGGCTCTCATATCTACTAAGAGGCTCCTATATCTGCTAAGAGGCTCCGGCTCCCATATCTACTAAGAGGCTCCGGCTCCCATATCTACTATGTGGCTCCGGCTCCCATATCTGCTATGTGGCTGTGGCTCTCATATCTACTATGTGGCTCCGGCTCTCATATCTACTAAGAGGCTTCGGCTCCTATATCTACTAAGAGGCTCCGGCTCCCATATCTACTAAGAGGCTCCAGCTCCCGTATCTGCTAAGAGGCTCCGGCTCCCATATCTACTATGTGGCTCTGGCTCTCATATCTACTAAGAGGCTTCGGCTCCTATATCTACTAAGAGGCTCCGGCTCCCATATCTACTAAGAGGCTCCAGCTCCCGTATCTGCTATGTGGCTCCGGCTCCCACTGTGTGGCTCAGGCTCCCATATCTGCTATGTGGCTCCGGCTCCCATATCTGCTAAGAGGCTCCGGTTCCCATATCTGCTATGTGGCTCCGCTTCCCATATCTGCTATGTGGCTCCGGTTCCCATATCTGCTATGTGGCTCCGGCTCCCATATCTGCTATGTGGCTCCGGTTCCCATATCTGCTATGTGGCTCCGCTTCCCATATCTGCTATGTGGCTCCGGTTCCCATATCTGCTATGTGGCTCCGGCTCCCATATCTGCTATGTGGCTCCGGTTCCCATATCTGCTATGTGGCTCCGGTTCCCATATCTGCTAAGAGGCTCCCATATCTGCTATGTGGCTCCGGTTCCCATATCTGCTATGTGGCTCCGGCTCCCATATCTGCTAAGAGGCTCCGGTTCCCATATCTGCTATGTGGCTCCGCTTCCCATATCTGCTATGTGGCTCCGGTTCCCATATCTGCTATGTGGCTCCGGCTCCCATATCTGCTATGTGGCTCCGGTTCCCATATCTGCTATGTGGCTCCGGTTCCCATATCTGCTATGTGGCTCCGGTTCCCATATCTGCTAAGAGGCTCCCATATCTGCTATGTGGCTCCGGTTCCCATATCTGCTAAGTGGCTCCGGCTCCCATATCTGCTATGTGGCTCCGTCTCCCATATCTGCTATGTGGCTCCGGCTCCCATATCTGCTATGTGGCTCCGGCTCCCATATCTGCTATGTGGCTCTGGCTCCCATATTTGCTAAGTGGCTCCGGCTCCCATATCTGCTATGTGGCTCCGGCTGATATCCTACTGTACCTGCCGGGGACCCCCCTGGAGGAAGAAAGCCAAACTAGAAATCGAGTTGGGTAAAGAGAATGATTTATACTTTATTTAGACATTACATAAAACATTTAAAAAAATCCAGTGGTAACGAAAACAGAAAAGAAGGGGACATCACCGGACACAAGAGGTGGAGGAACATTACAATGCATATAACAGGTGAGACCTAGTGGGATCTTGGGTGTGAACCCACTATGGGACTAGAAATGCAAACAGCCATAACATTGCGGCTTGATCATACAAGGAAAGTCTTACCCAATAGTTTGGAAGGTAATACTCCACTGTCCGGGATGGCACCCACCCCGACGCGCGTTTCGGCTCGGACTGAGCCTTCGTCTGGGGGTGGCGTCATCCGGGTCAAGGTTTAAAATATAAACATTCATTGGACCAATCAGAGATTCTAAAAATGTCACATGGCCACTAAGTAGGCACATGCGCACTTTTTGTAGAATGTATTCGGCATTTGTGGCGCATGCGCGACATAGAGATTAATGGCGCATGCGCCTAACTATGTTTCCGGCGCAGAGGTATAAGCGATGGTAAGGAAAATCGCGCTTGCACTTTATTCTAGTGGGATGAACAGAATAGTGCAGAGACGGCAACCGCTATAAATGTAAACATTGTTATCAGATGCATAAAGTCCATATGGTTGGTGCCTATTAGGAAACATCTTATCAAACATATTTTATAATAAAAATGTGCTCTAAAAACGGCCATAAATAAATAAATAACATATATTCATATATATGCTGAAGAATTAGAAAGTGATACATACAACCATGTACTGTTTGACATAATCGTGCATACAAAATAAAAATATATTTAACCCATGATTATACATTAGTGCTGAGTGTACATAAATAGCGGCTTTACAAATACTATATTGCATCTTCCCTAAATGATAGTGTGTGCAAAGATTAAACATTTGTTTATAAAGAGTTTTTTATATATATAAACATGCAAACAAATAAATATGTGAGTGAGGGTTGTGAAGGGGGGAAGGGAAAAGTGAGGAAGTGAAGGATAGTGAAGGGAGTGAGAGTGTATGGCCACGTTTAAACCAACATAAAGAAAACATACATATCTGCCCTAAATCGTAGTCTTGAATAGTCCATTGTCAATGCATTAACAGATTATTTTAACTGACCGATTTATTTGCCAGAAAATTGGCTCCTAAAAACGAATGATATTAATGTAATGTTAGAGCCACATATCAAGTCCATGATAACAAGGACATATATCACGTGAAAATACTCATAAAGTGTAAAACCACAATATAAGATAATGATGTTTTGCAACCCCTGAGGAAAACCTCAAGAAGAGGGGTCAATCTAGTTTTACCAACCCGGTGTTATACAATAGATATTCAATGCCAGCATGTATCCACAAGTTATCTGGACACTGTGCGGTGCTGTGTATCTGGTGTATATCACTAGTTATCTGGACACAGTGCAGTGCTGTGTATCTGGTGTATATCACTAGTTATCTGGACACTGTGCGGTGCTGTGTATCTGGTGTATATCACTAGTTATCTGGACACTGTGCAGTGCTGTGTATCTGGTGTATATCACTAGTTATCTGGACACTGTGCGGTGCTGTGTATCTGGTGTATATCACTAGTTATCTGGACACTGTGCGGTGCTGTGTATCTGGTGTATATCACTAGTTATCTGGACACTGTGCGGTGCTGTGTATCTGGTGTATATCACTAGTTATCTGGACACTGTGCGGTGCTGTGTATCTGGTGTATATCACTAGTTATCTGGACACTGTGCGGTGCTGTGTATCTGATGTATATCACTAGTTATCTGGACACTGTGCGGTGCTGTGTATCTGGTGTATATCACTGGTTGTCTGGACACTGTGCGGTGCGGTGTATATGATGTATATCACTAGTTATCTGGACACTGTGCGGTGCTGTGTATATGATGTATATCACTAGTTATCTGGACACTGTGCGGTGCTGTGTATCTGGTGTATATCACTAGTTATCTGGACACTGTGCGGTGCTGTGTATCTGGTGTATTTCACTAGTTATCAGGACACTGTGCGGTGCTGTGTATCTGGTGTATATCACTAGTTATCTGGACACTGTGCGGTGCTGTGTATCTGGTGTATATCACTAGTTATCAGGACACTGTGCGGTGCTGTGTATCTGGTGTATATCACTAGTTATCAGGACACTGTGCGGTGCTGTGTATCTGGTGTATATCACTAGTTATCAGGACACTGTGCGGTGCTGTGTATCTGGTGTATATCACTAGTTATCTGGACACTGTGCGGTGCTGTGTATCTGGTGTATATCACTAGTTATCAGGACACTGTGCGGTGCTGTGTATCTGATGTATATCACTAGTTATCTGGACACTGTGCGGTGCTGTGTATCTGGTGTATATCACTAGTTATCTGGACACTGTGCGGAGCTGTGTATCTGGTGTATATCACTAGTTATCTGGACACTGTGCGGTGCGGTGTATCTGGTGTATATCACTAGTTATCTGGACACTGTGCAGTGCTGTGTATCTGGTGAATATCACTAGTTATCTGGACACTGTGCGGAGCTGTGTATCTGGTGTATATCTCTAGTTATCTGGACACTGTGCGGTGCTGTGTATCTGGTGTATATCACTAGTTATCTGGACACTGCGGTGCTGTGTATCTGGTGTATATCACTAGTTATCTGGACACTGTGCGGTGCTGTGTATCTGGTGTATATCACTAGTTATCTGGACACTGTGCGGTGCTGTGTATCTGATGTATATCACTAGTTATCTGGACACTGTGCGGTGCTGTGTATCTGGTGTATATCACTAGTTATCTGGACACTGTGCGGTGCTGTGTATCTGATGTATATCACTAGTTATCTGGACACTGTGCGGTGCTGTGTATCTGGTGTATATCACTAGTTATCTGGACACTGTGCGGTGCTGTGTATCTGGTGTATATCACTAGTTATCTGGACACTGTGCGGTGCTGTGTATCTGGTGTATATCACTAGTTATCAGGACACTGTGCGGTGCTGTGTATCTGATGTATATCACTAGTTGTCTGGACACTGTGCGGAGCTGTGTATCTGGTGTATATCACTAGTGATCTGGACACTGTGCGGTGCTGTGTATCTGGTGTATATCACTAGTTATCTGGACACTGTGCGGTGCTGTGTATCTGGTGTATATCACTAGTTATCAGGACACTGTGCGGTGCTGTGTATCTGGTGTATATCACTAGTTATCTGGACACTGTGCGGAGCTGTGTATCTGGTGTATATCACTAGTTATCTGGACACTGTGCGGTGCGGTGTATCTGGTGTATCTCACTAGTTATCTGGACACTGTGCGGTGCTGTGTATCTGGTGTATATCACTAGTTATCTGGACACTGTGCGGTGCTGTGTATCTGATGTATATCACTAGTTATCAGGACACTGTGCGGTGCTGTGTATCTGGTGTATATCACTAGTTATCTGGACACTGTGCGGAGCTGTGTATCTGGTGTATATCACTAGTTATCTGGACACTGTGCGGTGCTGTGTATCTGGTGTATATCACTAGTTATCTGGACACTGTGCGGTGCTGTGTATCTGGTGTATATCACTAGTTGTCTGGACACTGTGCGGTACTGTGTATCTGCTGTATATCACTAGTTATCTGGACACTGTGCGGTGCTGTGTATCTGGTGTATATCACTAGTTATCAGGACACTGTGCGGTGCTGTGTATCTGGTGTATATCACTAGTTATCTGGACACTGTGCGGAGCTGTGTATCTGGTGTATATCACTAGTTATCTGGACACTGTGCGGTGCGGTGTATCTGGTGTATCTCACTAGTTATCTGGACACTGTGCGGTGCTGTGTATCTGGTGTATATCACTAGTTATCTGGACACTGTGCGGTGCTGTGTATCTGATGTATATCACTAGTTATCTGGACACTGTGCGGTGCTGTGTATCTGGTGTATATCACTAGTTATCTGGACACTGTGCGGTGCTGTGTATCTGATGTATATCACTAGTTATCTGGACACTGTGCGGTGCTGTGTATCTGGTGTATATAACTGGTTGTCTGGACACTGTGCGGTGCGGTGTATATGATGTATATCACTAGTTATCTGGACACTGTGCGGTGCTGTGTATCTGGTGTATATCACTAGTTATCAGGACACTGTGCGGTGCTGTGTATCTGGTGTATATCACTAGTTATCTGGACACTGTGGGGTGCTGTGTATCTGGTGTATATCACTAGTTATCTGGACACTGTGCGGTGCTGTGTATATGATGTATATCACTAGTTATCTGGACACTGTGCGGTGCTGTGTATATGATGTATATCACTAGTTATCTGGACACTGTGCGGTGCTGTGTATATGATGTATATCACTAGTTATCTGGACACTGTGCGGTGCTGTGTATCTGGTGTATATCACTAGTTATCTGGACACTGTGCGGTGCTGTGTATCTGGTGTATTTCACTAGTTATCAGGACACTGTGCGGTGCTGTGTATCTGGTGTATATCACTAGTTATCTGGACACTGTGCGGTGCTGTGTATCTGGTGTATATCACTAGTTATCAGGACACTGTGCGGTGCTGTGTATCTGGTGTATATCACTAGTTATCAGGACACTGTGCGGTGCTGTGTATCTGGTGTATATCACTAGTTATCAGGACACTGTGCGGTGCTGTGTATCTGGTGTATATCACTAGTTATCTGGACACTGTGCGGTGCTGTGTATCTGGTGTATATCACTAGTTATCTGGACACTGTGCGGTGCTGTGAATCTGGTGTATATCACTAGTTATCAGGACACTGTGCGGTGCTGTGTATCTGGTGTATATCACTAGTTATCTGGACACTGTGCGGTGCTGTGTATCTGGTGTATATCACTAGTTATCTGGACACTGTGCGGAGCTGTGTATCTGGTGTATATCACTAGTTATCTGGACACTGTGCGGTGCGGTGTATCTGGTGTATATCACTAGTTATCTGGACACTGTACGGTGCTGTGTATCTGGTGAATATCACTAGTTATCTGGACACTGTGCGGAGCTGTGTATCTGGTGTATATCTCTAGTTATCTGGACACTGTGCGGTGCTGTGTATCTGGTGTATATCACTAGTTATCTGGACACTGCGGTGCTGTGTATCTGGTGTATATCACTAGTTATCTGGACACTGTGCGGTGCTGTGTATCTGGTGTATATCACTAGTTATCTGGACACTGTGCGGTGCTGTGTATCTGATGTATATCACTAGTTATCTGGACACTGTGCGGTGCTGTGTATCTGGTGTATATCACTAGTTATCTGGACACTGTGCGGTGCTGTGTATCTGGTGTATATCACTAGTTATCTGGACACTGTGCAGTGCTGTGTATCTGGTGTATATCACTAGTTATCAGGACACTGTGCGGTGCTGTGTATCTGATGTATATCACTAGTTGTCTGGACACTGTGCGGAGCTGTGTATCTGGTGTATATCACTAGTGATCTGGACACTGTGCGGTGCTGTGTATCTGGTGTATATCACTAGTTATCTGGACACTGTGCGGTGCTGTGTATCTGGTGTATATCACTAGTTATCAGGACACTGTGCGGTGCTGTGTATCTGGTGTATATCACTAGTTATCTGGACACTGTGCGGAGCTGTGTATCTGGTGTATATCACTAGTTATCTGGACACTGTGCGGTGCGGTGTATCTGGTGTATCTCACTAGTTATCTGGACACTGTGCGGTGCTGTGTATCTGGTGTATATCACTAGTTATCTGGACACTGTGCGGTGCTGTGTATCTGATGTATATCACTAGTTATCTGGACACTGTGCGGTGCTGTGTATCTGGTGTATATCACTAGTTATCTGGACACTGTGCGGAGCTGTGTATCTGGTGTATATCACTAGTTATCTGGACACTGTGCGGTGCTGTGTATCTGGTGTATATCACTAGTTATCTGGACACTGTGCGGTGCTGTGTATCTGGTGTATATCACTAGTTATCTGGACACTGTGCGGTGCTGTGTATTTGGTGTATATCACTAGTTATCTGGACACTGTGCGGTGCTGTGTATCTGGTGTATATCACTAGTTATCTGGACACTGTGCGGTGCTGTGTATCTGGTGTATATCACTAGTTATCTGGACACTGTGCGGTGCTGTGTATCTGGTGTATATCACTAGTTATCTGGACACTGTGCGGTGCTGTGTATCTGGTGTATATCACTAGTTATCTGGACACTGTGCGGTGCTGTGTATCTGGTGTATATCACTAGTTGTCTGGACACTGTGCGGTACTGTGTATCTGCTGTATATCACTAGTTATCTGGACACTGTGCGGTGCTGTGTATCTGGTGTATATCACTACAAAAAGAAAGTCCAAGCAGCACAAACCTTCAGAGAAAAAGAAAAAGAAAATTGGGTGCAGGCAACCTAGGACCGGGCCTCAGGTCCTCCAGTAGTAGTATAAAGAAAGCGGGCAGCACTCCGTTGTAGATAAAAGTAAAAAAGTGTCTTTATTCCATAGTGAGCAACTGTGACAGCGACGTTTCGGCTCTGCAAGAGCCTTTCTCAAGCCATTCAAACAGTGAAATGGTGGCCATATTTAAATACAACAGGTGATCACATGACAAATTGGGATACTCCCACCATTTTTGTATAACTGTGATATAATGCATATTACATAGTCAAATTACATATCGTGAACATTAAACATAGTGCACAATGTAAAATACATGTATATGTATGTGATAGACATTAAAATTGTGTTATATATAAAAAACAGCTTTATTAGTGACACAGATTAGTCCAGCCATTGGTCTTGTCTGTGTAAAGGTGCTCAAGTGCTTCTGTGTTGACAGCAATGCTTCCCAGTTGTTTCCACGTGTCGACCTTCCCTGATCAGCAACAATGTACTCCGATACATGTAAAAAAAATTTCTTTGAAAAAATTTTTTTGAAAAAAAATTTTTTTTTTTTTGAAAAAAGGAAAAAAGGAAGAAAAATGCTACATGGAACGCAAGCTGAGCGCCAAAATGTGCGCATAAAAAATATGTCGCACGGTGGGACACACACTATGCGCCTGGTTCTGCGCATGTGCATTATGCCCCAGCAAGAGCGTCTGGTGCTATGGAAACCAAAAATGAGAATTTATCAGATAAAACATAGATGATTCTGGAATGCAATATTCATGCAATTTACATAAAGGAAAAGTCCACGATGTGTCAGCCATAAATCAGGACCAATTGGCTGTGATAACAACCATGTTGGATGCACGTTGATATTGATTCACCAACGATTGTATAACTCGCAAATATAAGGGACGACCTTGCTGAATATACCCCTAATAATAAACGGGGCAGACGGCATCATCAATCCCCTAAGTTTTTGACTGTACTTGTATAAAAGACAGTGTGGTCCCTGGCTAGACACACCAACCGTAACCTATGAAAGAACAACAATATACAAAATATAAGGGAATGGATGAAAATACGTTTACCATAGCACTTGACAATTGCATGAACGGCGCATCAATTTGCGCTCTTGAAGCACCAAATGACAAAAGAATATTTTGGGAGTTGTGTAGGGAGGCTTCCACGAGGAGACATCTGGGATAGGCTCATATTCTAAAAGAAAAAAAAGACATATAATGTCAAAATTATTATATCACAGAAAGTTACTCATTGCTACTCTGATGATGGACTATACAAAAGGAACTACAGCTGGATCAACAGGATCATAGGGACCAAAGTTTAAAATCCACATTGAGACCCTGTGGTCTCAGTGTGTCAAGGGTATAGATCCAATGTAACTCACGCTTTTTTAGAATAGCTACTCTATCACCACCACGTATAGGAGGTGGCACGTGATCAATGAGACGGAAACTGAGATGTTTCTCTAGATGTCCAGCTTCTGAAAAGCGTTTCGATATCGGGAGATCTTTGCGGTTGGATCGTATCGTATATCTGTGTTGGTTGAGGCGCGTCTTAAATTCAAGTGTCGTTTCTCCCACATATAATAGCCCACATCCATTTATTACGCTTGGTAAGTTCTTGTTCAGATTTGCCAGTTTTCACATGCGTCTGAACCGTAGCAAAAAAACGTTATACTCATCTGTGGTCAAAATCGACTTCAATTGTGTGTCCATCTCAGGAAGATTAGTTTCCAATGCAGTGATCTCCTTAATGTGATGAGATGCAACTGTAAGCTGGTGAGTCTTTTGGATTCATTTTCAAATTTACGTATGAGTTCAGCCGTTCCAGGCGTAGTGAGGAAAGTGGAATCACCTGTTAGGCCATGTAGAATCCTTTCGCCGTCCGCATCAGTGTAAGCAAAACTCTGGAATCCATAGCTGTGGGTAGACTGTTCCATTGTGATGAAACCGAAGAAAACAAAGAAAAAAGTTCTAGGGTGCACGCTTTTAGCAGCCAAAAAATACAAAAAGAAAGTCCAAGCAGCACAAACCTTCAGAGAAAAAGAAAAAGAAAATTGGGTGCAGGCAACCTAGGACCGGGCCTCAGGTCCTCCAGTAGTAGTATAAAGAAAGCGGGCAGCACTCCGTTGTAGATAAAAGTAAAAAAGTGTCTTTATTCCATAGTGAGCAACTGTGACAGCGACGTTTCGGCTCTGCAAGAGCCTTTCTCAAGCCATTCAAACAGTGAAATGGTGGCCATATTTAAATACAACAGGTGATCACATGACAAATTGGGATACTCCCACCATTTTTGTATAACTGTGATATAATGCATATTACATAGTCAAATTACATATCGTGAACATTAAACATAGTGCACAATGTAAAATACATGTATATGTATGTGATAGACATTAAAATTGTGTTATATATAACAAACAGCTTTATTAGTGACACAGATTAGTCCAGCCATTGGTCTTGTCTGTGTAAAGGTGCTCAAGTGCTTCTGTGTTGACAGCAATGCTTCCCAGTTGTTTCCACGTGTCGACCTTCCCTGATCAGCAACAATGTACTCCGATACATGTAAAAAAAATTTCTTTGAAAAAATTTTTTTGAAAAAAATTTTTTTTTTTTTTTGAAAAAAGGAAAAAAGGAAGAAAAATGCTACATGGAACGCAAGCTGAGCGCCAAAATGTGCGCATAAAAAATATGTCGCACGGTGGGACACACACTATGCGCCTGGTTCTGCGCATGTGCATTATGCCCCAGCAAGAGCGTCTGGTGCTATGGAAACCAAAAATGAGAATTTATCAGATAAAACATAGATGATTCTGGAATGCAATATTCATGCAATTTACATAAAGGAAAAGTCCACGATGTGTCAGCCATAAATCAGGACCAATTGGCTGTGATAACAACCATGTTGGATGCACGTTGATATTGATTCACCAACGATTGTATAACTCGCAAATATAAGGGACGACCTTGCTGAATATACCCCTAATAATAAACGGGGCAGACGGCATCATCAATCCCCTAAGTTTTTGACTGTACTTGTATAAAAGACAGTGTGGTCCCTGGCTAGACACACCAACCGTAACCTATGAAAGAACAACAATATACAAAATATAAGGGAATGGATGAAAATACGTTTACCATAGCACTTGACAATTGCATGAACGGCGCATCAATTTGCGCTCTTGAAGCACCAAATGACAAAAGAATATTTTGGGAGTTGTGTAGGGAGGCTTCCACGAGGAGACATCTGGGATAGGCTCATATTCTAAAAGAAAAAAAAGACATATAATGTCAAAATTATTATATCACAGAAAGTTACTCATTGCTACTCTGATGATGGACTATACAAAAGGAACTACATGCATTATATCACAGTTATACAAAAATGGTGGGAGTATCCCAATTTGTCATGTGATCACCTGTTGTATTTAAATATGGCCACCATTTCACTGTTTGAATGGCTTGAGAAAGGCTCTTGCAGAGCCGAAACGTCGCTGTCACAGTTGCTCACTATGGAATAAAGACACTTTTTTACTTTTATCTACAACGGAGTGCTGCCCGCTTTCTTTATACTACTACTGGAGGACCTGAGGCCCGGTCCTAGGTTGCCTGCACCCAATTTTCTTTTTCTTTTTCTCTGAAGGTTTGTGCTGCTTGGACTTTCTTTTTGTATTTTTTGGCTGCTAAAAGCGTGCACCCTAGAACTTTTTTCTTTGTTTTCTTCGGTTTCATCACAATGGAACAGTCTACCCACAGCTATGGATTCCAGAGTTTTGCTTACACTGATGCGGACGGCGAAAGGATTCTACATGGCCTAACAGGTGATTCCACTTTCCTCACTACGCCTGGAACGGCTGAACTCATACGTAAATTTGAAAATGAATCCAAAAGACTCACCAGCTTACAGTTGCATCTCATCACATTAAGGAGATCACTGCATTGGAAACTAATCTTCCTGAGATGGACACACAATTGAAGTCGATTTTGACCACAGATGAGTATAACGTTTTTTTGCTACGGTTCAGACGCATGTGAAAACTGGCAAATCTGAACAAGAACTTACCAAGCGTAATAAATGGATGTGGGCTATTATATGTGGGAGAAACGACACTTGAATTTAAGACGCGCCTCAACCAACACAGATATACGATACGATCCAACCGCAAAGATCTCCCGATATCGAAACGCTTTTCAGAAGCTGGACATCTAGAGAAACATCTCAGTTTCCGTCTCATTGATCACGTGCCACCTCCTATACGTGGTGGTGATAGAGTAGCTATTCTAAAAAAGCGTGAGTTACATTGGATCTATACCCTTGACACACTGAGACCACAGGGTCTCAATGTGGATTTTAAACTTTGGTCCCTATGATCCTGTTGATCCAGCTGTAGTTCCTTTTGTATAGTCCATCATCAGAGTAGCAATGAGTAACTTTCTGTGATATAATAATTTTGACATTATATGTCTTTTTTTTCTTTTAGAATATGAGCCTATCCCAGATGTCTCCTCGTGGAAGCCTCCCTACACAACTCCCAAAATATTCTTTTGTCATTTGGTGCTTCAAGAGCGCAAATTGATGCGCCGTTCATGCAATTGTCAAGTGCTATGGTAAACGTATTTCCATCCATTCCCTTATATTTTGTATATTGTTGTTCTTTCATAGGTTACGGTTGGTGTGTCTAGCCAGGGACCACACTGTCTTTTATACAAGTACAGTCAAAAACTTAGGGGATTGATGATGCCGTCTGCCCCGTTTATTATTAGGGGTATATTCAGCAAGGTCGTCCCTTATATTTGCGAGTTATACAATCGTTGGTGAATCAATATCAACGTGCATCCAACATGGTTGTTATCACAGCCAATTGGTCCTGATTTATGGCTGACACATCGTGGACTTTTCCTTTATGTAAATTGCATGAATATTGCATTCCAGAATCATCTATGTTTTATCTGATAAATTCTCATTTTTGGTTTCCATAGCACCAGACGCTCTTGCTGGGGCATAATGCACATGCGCAGAACCAGGCGCATAGTGTGTGTCCCACCGTGCGACATATTTTTTATGCGCACATTTTGGCGCTCAGCTTGCGTTCCATGTAGCATTTTTCTTCCTTTTTTCCTTTTTTCAAAAAAAAAAAAATTTTTTTTCAAAAAAATTTTTTCAAAGAAATTTTTTTTACATGTATCGGAGTACATTGTTGCTGATCAGGGAAGGTCGACACGTGGAAACAACTGGGAAGCATTGCTGTCAACACAGAAGCACTTGAGCACCTTTACACAGACAAGACCAATGGCTGGACTAATCTGTGTCACTAATAAAGCTGTTTTTTATATATAACACAATTTTAATGTCTATCACATACATATACATGTATTTTACATTGTGCACTATGTTTAATGTTCACGATATGTAATTTGACTATGTAATATGCATTATATCACAGTTATACAAAAATGGTGGGAGTATCCCAATTTGTCATGTGATCACCTGTTGTATTTAAATATGGCCACCATTTCACTGTTTGAATGGCTTGAGAAAGGCTCTTGCAGAGCCGAAACGTCGCTGTCACAGTTGCTCACTATGGAATAAAGACACTTTTTTACTTTTATCTACAACGGAGTGCTGCCCGCTTTCTTTATACTACTACTGGTGTATATCACTAGTTATCTGGACACTGTGCGGTGCTGTGTATCTGCTGTATATCACTAGTTATCTGGACACTGTGCGATGCTGTGTATCTGGTGTATATCACTAGTTATCTGGACACTGTGCGGTGCTGTGTATCTGGTATATATCACTAGTTATCTGGACACTGTGCGGTGCTGTGTATCTGGTGTATATCACTAGTTATCTGGACACTGTGCGGTGCTGTGTATCTGGTGTATATCACAAGTTTTCTGGACACTGTGCGGTGCTGTGTATCTGGTGTATATCACTAGTTATCTGGACACTGGGCGGTGCTGTGTATCTGGTGTATATCACTAGTTATCTGGACACTGTGCGGTGCTGTGTATCTGGTGTATATCACTAGTTATCTGGACACTGTGCGGTGCTGTGTATCTGATGTATATCACTAGTTATCTGGACACTGTGCGGTGCTGTGTATCTGGTGTATATCACTAGTTATCTGGACACTGTGCGGTACTGTGTATCTGGTGTATATCACTAGTTATCTGGACACTGTGCGGTGCTGTGTATCTGATGTATATCACTAGTTATCTGGACACTGTGCGGTGCTGTGTATCTGGTGTATATCACTGGTTGTCTGGACACTGTGCGGTGCGGTGTATATGATGTATATCACTAGTTATCTGGACACTGTGCGGTGCTGTGTATATGATGTATATCACTAGTTATCTGGACACTGTGCGGTGCTGTGTATCTGGTGTATATCACTAGTTATCTGGACACTGTGCGGTGCTGTGTATCTGGTGTATTTCACTAGTTATCAGGACACTGTGCGGTGCTGTGTATCTGGTGTATATCACTAGTTATCTGGACACTGTGCGGTGCTGTGTATCTGGTGTATATCACTAGTTATCTGGACACTGTGCGGTGCTGTGTATCTGGTGTATATCACTAGTTATCAGGACACTGTGCGGTGCTGTGTATCTGGTGTATATCACTAGTTATCAGGACACTGTGCGGTGCTGTGTATCTGGTGTATATCACTAGTTATCAGGACACTGTGCGGTGCTGTGTATCTGGTGTATATCACTAGTTATCTGGACACTGTGCGGTGCTGTGTATCTGGTGTATATCACTAGTTATCAGGACACTGTGCGGTGCTGTGTATCTGATGTATATCACTAGTTATCTGGACACTGTGCGGTGCTGTGTATCTGGTGTATATCACTAGTTATCTGGACACTGTGCGGAGCTGTGTATCTGGTGTATATCACTAGTTATCTGGACACTGTGCGGTGCGGTGTATCTGGTGTATATCACTAGTTATCTGGACACTGTGCGGTGCTGTGTATCTGGTGAATATCACTAGTTATCTGGACACTGTGCGGAGCTGTGTATCTGGTGTATATCTCTAGTTATCTGGACACTGTGCGGTGCTGTGTATCTGGTGTATATCACTAGTTATCTGGACACTGTGCGGTGCTGTGTATCTGGTGTATATCACTAGTTATCTGGACACTGTGCGGTGCTGTGTATCTGATGTATATCACTAGTTATCTGGACACTGTGCGGTGCTGTGTATCTGGTGTATATCACTAGTTATCTGGACACTGTGCGGTGCTGTGTATCTGATGTATATCACTAGTTATCTGGACACTGTGCGGTGCTGTGTATCTGGTGTATATCACTAGTTATCTGGACACTGTGCGGTGCTGTGTATCTGGTGTATATCACTAGTTATCTGGACACTGTGCAGTGCTGTGTATCTGGTGTATATCACTAGTTATCAGGACACTGTGCGGTGCTGTGTATCTGATGTATATCACTAGTTGTCTGGACACTGTGCGGAGCTGTGTATCTGATGTATATCACTAGTTATCTGGACACTGTGCGGTGCTGTGTATCTGGTGTATATCACTAGTTATCTGGACACTGTGCAGTGCTGTGTATCTGGTGTATATCACTAGTTATCAGGACACTGTGCGGTGCTGTGTATCTGATGTATATCACTAGTTGTCTGGACACTGTGCGGAGCTGTGTATCTGATGTATATCACTAGTTATCTGGACACTGTGCGGTGCTGTGTATCTGGTGTATATCACTAGTTGTCTGGACACTGTGCGGTACTGTGTATCTGCTGTATATCACTAGTTATCTGGACACTGTGCGGTGCTGTGTATCTGGTGTATATCACTAGTTATCTGGACACTGTGCGGTGCTGTGTATCTGCTGTATATCACTAGTTATCTGGACACTGTGCGATGCTGTGTATCTGGTGTATATCACTAGTTATCTGGACACTGTGCGGTGCTGTGTATCTGGTATATATCACTAGTTATCTGGACACTGTGCGGTGCTGTGTATCTGGTGTATATCACTAGTTATCTGGACACTGTGCGGTGCTGTGTATCTGGTGTATATCACAAGTTTTCTGGACACTGTGCGGTGCTGTGTATCTGGTGTATATCACTAGTTATCTGGACACTGGGCGGTGCTGTGTATCTGGTGTATATCACTAGTTATCTGGACACTGTGCGGTGCTGTGTATCTGGTGTATATCACTAGTTATCTGGACACTGTGCGGTGCTGTGTATCTGATGTATATCACTAGTTATCTGGACACTGTGCGGTGCTGTGTATCTGGTGTATATCACTAGTTATCTGGACACTGTGCGGTACTGTGTATCTGGTGTATATCACTAGTTATCTGGACACTGTGCGGTGCTGTGTATCTGATGTATATCACTAGTTATCTGGACACTGTGCGGTGCTGTGTATCTGGTGTATATCACTGGTTGTCTGGACACTGTGCGGTGCGGTGTATATGATGTATATCACTAGTTATCTGGACACTGTGCGGTGCTGTGTATATGATGTATATCACTAGTTATCTGGACACTGTGCGGTGCTGTGTATCTGGTGTATATCACTAGTTATCTGGACACTGTGCGGTGCTGTGTATCTGGTGTATTTCACTAGTTATCAGGACACTGTGCGGTGCTGTGTATCTGGTGTATATCACTAGTTATCAGGACACTGTGCGGTGCTGTGTATCTGGTGTATATCACTAGTTATCTGGACACTGTGCGGTGCTGTGTATCTGGTGTATATCACTAGTTATCAGGACACTGTGCGGTGCTGTGTATCTGATGTATATCACTAGTTATCTGGACACTGTGCGGTGCTGTGTATCTGGTGTATATCACTAGTTATCTGGACACTGTGCGGAGCTGTGTATCTGGTGTATATCACTAGTTATCTGGACACTGTGCGGTGCGGTGTATCTGGTGTATATCACTAGTTATCTGGACACTGTGCGGTGCTGTGTATCTGGTGAATATCACTAGTTATCTGGACACTGTGCGGAGCTGTGTATCTGGTGTATATCTCTAGTTATCTGGACACTGTGCGGTGCTGTGTATCTGGTGTATATCACTAGTTATCTGGACACTGCGGTGCTGTGTATCTGGTGTATATCACTAGTTATCTGGACACTGTGCGGTGCTGTGTATCTGGTGTATATCACTAGTTATCTGGACACTGTGCGGTGCTGTGTATCTGATGTATATCACTAGTTATCTGGACACTGTGCGGTGCTGTGTATCTGGTGTATATCACTAGTTATCTGGACACTGTGCGGTGCTGTGTATCTGATGTATATCACTAGTTATCTGGACACTGTGCGGTGCTGTGTATCTGGTGTATATCACTAGTTATCTGGACACTGTGCAGTGCTGTGTATCTGGTGTATATCACTAGTTATCAGGACACTGTGCGGTGCTGTGTATCTGATGTATATCACTAGTTGTCTGGACACTGTGCGGAGCTGTGTATCTGGTGTATATCACTAGTGATCTGGACACTGTGCGGTGCTGTGTATCTGGTGTATATCACTAGTTATCTGGACACTGTGCGGTGCTGTGTATCTGGTGTATATCACTAGTTATCAGGACACTGTGCGGTGCTGTGTATCTGGTGTATATCACTAGTTATCTGGACACTGTGCGGAGCTGTGTATCTGGTGTATATCACTAGTTATCTGGACACTGTGCGGTGCGGTGTATCTGGTGTATCTCACTAGTTATCTGGACACTGTGCGGTGCTGTGTATCTGGTGTATATCACTAGTTATCTGGACACTGTACGGTGCTGTGTATCTGATGTATATCACTAGTTATCAGGACACTGTGCGGTGCTGTGTATCTGGTGTATATCACTAGTTATCTGGACACTGTGCGGAGCTGTGTATCTGGTGTATATCACTAGTTATCTGGACACTGTGCGGTGCTGTGTATCTGGTGTATATCACTAGTTATCTGGACACTGTGTGGTGCTGTGTATCTGGTGTATATCACTAGTTATCTGGACACTGTGCGGTGCTGTGTATCTGGTGTATATCACTAGTTATCTGGACACTGTGCGGAGCTGTGTATCTGGTGTATATCACTAGTTATCTGGACACTGTGCGGTGCGGTGTATCTGGTGTATCTCACTAGTTATCTGGACACTGTGCGGTGCTGTGTATCTGGTGTATATCACTAGTTATCTGGACACTGTGCGGTGCTGTGTATCTGATGTATATCACTAGTTATCTGGACACTGTGCGGTGCTGTGTATCTGGTGTATATCACTAGTTATCTGGACACTGTGCGGTGCTGTGTATCTGATGTATATCACTAGTTATCTGGACACTGCGGTGCTGTGTATCTGGTGTATATAACTGGTTGTCTGGACACTGTGCGGTGCGGTGTATATGATGTATATCACTAGTTATCTGGACACTGTGCGGTGCTGTGTATCTGGTGTATATCACTAGTTATCTGGACACTGCGGTGCTGTGTATCTGGTGTATATCACTAGTTATCTGGACACTGTGCGGTGCTGTGTATCTGGTGTATATCACTAGTTATCTGGACACTGTGCTTTGCTGTGTATCTGGTGTATATCACTAGTTATCTGGACACTGTGCGGTGCTGTGTATCTGGTGTATATCACTAGTTATCTGGACACTGTGCGGTGCTGTGTATCTGGTGTATATCACAAGTTTTCTGGACACTGTGCGGTGCTGTGTATCTGATGTATATTACTAGTTATCTGGACACTGTGCGGTGCTGTGTATCTGATGTATATCACTAGTTATCTGGACACTGTGTGGTGCTGTGTATCTGGTGTATATCACAAGTTTTCTGGACACTGTGCGGTGCTGTGTATCTGGTGTATATTACTAGTTATCTGGACACTGTGCGGTGCTGTGTATCTGGTGTATATCACTAGTTATCTGGACACTGTGCGGTGCTGTGTATCTGATGTATATCACTAGTTATCTGGACACTGTGCGGTGCTGTGTATCTGGTGTATATCACTAGTTGTCTGGACACTGTGCGGTGCTGTGTATCTGGTGTATATCACTAGTTATCTGGACACTGTGCGGTGCTGTGTATCTGGTGTATATCACTAGTTATCTGGACACTGTGCGGTGCTGTGTATCTGGTGTATATCACTAGTTATCTGGACACTGTGCGGTGCTGTGTATCTGGTGTATATCACTAGTTATCTGGACACTGTGCGGTGCTGTGTATCTGGTGTATATCACTAGTTATCTGGACACTGTGCGGTGCTGTGTATCTGGTGTATATCACTAGTTATCTGGACACTGTGCGGTGCTGTGTATCTGATGTATATCACTAGTTATCTGGACACTGTGCGGTGCTGTGTATCTGGTATATATCACTAGTTATCTGGACACTGTGCGGTGCTGTGTATATGATGTATATCACTAGTTATCTGGACACTGTGCGGTGCTGTGTATCTGGTGTATATCACTAGTTATCTGGACACTGTGCGGTGCTGTGTATCTGGTGTATATCACTAGTTATCTGGACACTGTGCGGTGCTGTGTATCTGGTGTATATCACTAGTTATCTGGACACTGTGCGGTGCTGTGTATCTGGTGTATATCACTAGTTATCTGGACACTGTGCGGTACTGTGTATCTGATGTATATCACTAGTTATCTGGACACTGTGCGGTGCTGTGTATCTGGTGTATATCACTAGTGATCTGGACACTGTGCGGTGCTGTGTATCTGGTGTATATCACTAGTTGTCTGGACACTGTGCGGTGCTGTGTATCTGGTGTATATTACTAGTTATCTGGACACTGTGCGGTGCTGTGTATCTGGTGTATATCACTAGTTATCTGGACACTGTGCGGTGCTGTGTATTTGGTGTATATCACTAGTTATCTGGACACTGTGCGGTGCTGTGTATCTGGTGTATATCACTAGTTATCAGGACACTGTGCGGTGCTGTGTATCTGGTGTATATCACTAGTTATCTGGACACTGTGCGGTGCTGTGTATTTGGTGTATATCACTAGTTATCAGGACACTGTGCGGTGCTGTGTATATGATGTATATCACTAGTTATCTGGACACTGTGCGGTGCTGTGTATTTGGTGTATATCACTAGTTATCAGGACACTGTGCGGTGCTGTGTATCTGGTGTATATCACTAGCTATCTGGACACTGTGCGGTGCTGTGTATCTGGTGTATATCACTAGTTATCTGGACACTGTGCGGTGCTGTGTATCTGGTGTATATCACTAGTTATCTGGACACTGTGCGGTGCTGTGTATCTGGTGTATCTCACTAGTTATCTGGACACTGTGCAGTGCTGTGTATCTGGTGTATATCACTAGTTATCTGGACACTGTGCAGTGCTGTGTATCTGGTGTATATCACTAGTTATCTGGACACTGTGCGGTGCTGTGTATCTGGTGTATATCACTAGTTATCTGGACACTGTGCGGTGCTGTGTATCTGGTGTATATCACTAGTTATCTGGACACTGTGCGGTGCTGTGTATCTTGTGTATATCACTAGTTATCTGGACACTGTGCTTTGCTGTGTATCTGCTGTATATCACTAGTTATCTGGATACTGTGCGGTGCTGTGTATCTGGTGTATATCACTAGTTATCTGGACACTGTGCGGTGCTGTGTATTTGGTGTATATCACTAGTTATCAGGACACTGTGCGGTGCTGTGTATCTGGTGTATATCACTAGTTATCTGGACACTGTGCGGTGCTGTGTATCTGGTGTATATCACTAGTTATCAGGACACTGTGCGGTGCTGTGTATCTGGTGTATATCACTAGTTATCTGGACACTGTGCGGTGCGGTGTATCTGGTGTATATCACTAGTTATCTGGACACTGTGCGGTGCTGTGTATCTGGTGTATATCACTAGTGATCTGGACACTGTGCGGAGCTGTGTATCTGGTGTATATCACTAGTTATCTGGACACTGTGCGGTGCTGTGTATCTGGTGTATATCACTAGTTATCTGGACACTGTGCGGTGCTGTGTATCTGGTGTATATCACTAGTTATCTGGACACTGTGCGGTGCTGTGTATCTTGTGTATATCACTAGTTATCTGGACACTGTGCGGTGCTGTGTATCTGGTGTATATCACTAGTTATCTGGACACTGTGCGGTGCTGTGTATCTGGTGTATATCACTGGTTATCTGGACACTGTGCGGTGCTGTGTATCTGGTGTATATCACTAGTTATCTGGACACTGTGCGGTGCTGTGTATCTGGTGTATATCACTAGTTATCTGGACACTGTGCGGTGCTGTGTATCTGGTGTATATCACTAGTTATCTGGACACTGTGCGGTACTGTGTATCTGGTGTATATCACTAGTTATCAGGACACTGTGCGGAGCTGTGTATCTGGTGTATATCACTAGTTATCTGGACACTGTGCGGTGCTGTGTATCTGGTGTATATCACTAGTTATCTGGACACTGTGCGGTGCTGTGTATCTGGTGTATATCACTAGTTATCAGGACACTGTGCAGTGCTGTGTATATGATGTATATCACTAGTTATCAGGACACTGTGCGGTGCTGTGTATTTGGTGTATATCACTAGTTATCAGGACACTGTGCGGTGCTGTGTATTTGGTGTATATCACTAGTTATCAGGACACTGTGCGGTGCTGTGTATATGATGAATATCACTAGTTATCAGGACACTGTGCAGTGCTGTGTATTTGGTGTATATCACTAGTTGTGCTCTCGGCTGGAGTTGGACCATCTCTGTTGGTCGCTGATTTCGTATTGTCCGGGGAGTTGAGTAGCAGAAGACGTCCGGCATTGTCCATGTTGTATACAGACTTGGGAGCCGTATACATTGTGTAGGCTGTTATACTCGTATCCCATTTCCCATAAGCTGCAGAGAATGTGCTGAGCGCTGCGTTCCTCGTCTTATTATCTCGCTCTCGTTGTCTATTATTAGATGTGCAGGTTGTTTTCTTCCTGTGGCTGATGATTATACGACGTCTTGCTTTGTACTCGTACATTAAAACGATGCGTCCGGGCGTCATTATCCAGCGCGGTGTGCCTGTATTCCACCTCCGGACCTCAAAGCAGCTAAAGGGTTACACATGCTACATCTGGGTGATCGCTGGGATTAATTCTCAGCTCCTGAAGGAGGAACCACGGAATTCCAGAGGAATGCCCCCCCATCACACATTATACGGTCTATCAGCCCAATTATTCATTATTCTCAGTCTTTGCCTTCTCTTATTATAGACGTACACAAAAGTAAGACAATCACAGAGAAAGACCAACATCCTAAAAGATCACACAGTAGGTAATATAGAGATAATAACACGAGGAGCCTATAGACAGGTCATATAGATAACGAGAGGAGCCTATAGACAGGACATATAGATAACGAGAGGAGCCTATAGTCAGGGCATAGAGGAAATGAGAGGAGCCTATAGTCAGGACATAGAGATAATGAGAGGAGCCTATAGTCAGGACATAGAGATAATGAGAGGAGCCTATAGTCAGGGCATAGAGATAATGAGAGGAGCCTATAGTCAGGACATAGAGATAATGAGAGGAGCCTATAGTCAGGACATAGAGATAATGAGAGGAGCCTATAGTCAGGGCATAGAGATAATGAGAGGAGCCTATAGACAGGACATATAGATAATGAGAGGAGCCTATAGTCAGGACATAGAGATAATGAGAGGAGCCTATAGTCAGGGCATAGAGATAATGAGAGGAGCCTATAGTCAGGACATAGAGATAATGAGAGGAGCCTATAGTCAGGACATAGAGATAATGAGAGGAGCCTATAGTCAGGACATAGAGATAATGAGAGGAGCCCATAGACAGGACATATAGATAACGAGAGGAGCCTATAGACAGGACATATAGATAATGAGAGGAGCCTATAGTCAGGACATAGAGATAATGAGAGGAGCCTATAGTCAGGACATAGAGATAATGAGAGGAGCCTATAGTCAGGACATAGAGATAATGAGAGGAGCCTATAGTCAGGACATAGAGATAATGAGAAGAGCCTATAGTCAGGACATAGAGATAATGAGAGGAGCCTATAATCAGGGCATAGAGATAATGAGAGGAGCCTATAGTCAGGGCATAGAGATAATGAGAGGAGCCTATAGTCAGGACTTATATAGATGAGAGGAGCCTATAGTCAGGACATAGAGATAATGAGCGGAGCCTATAGTCAGGGCATAGAGATAATGAGAGGAGCCTATAGTCAGGACTTATATAGATGAGAGGAGCCTATAGTCAGGACATAGAGATAATGAGCGGAGCCTATAGTCAGGGCATAGAGATAATGAGAGGAGCCTATAGTCAGGACATAGAGATAATGAGAGGAGCCTATAGTCAGGGCATAGAGATAATGAGAGGAGCCTATAGTCAGGGCATAGAGATAATGAGAGGAGCCTATAGTCAGGACATAGAGATAATGAGCGGAGCCTATAGTCAGGGCATAGAGATAATGAGAGGAGCCTATAGTCAGGACATAGAGATAATGAGAGGAGCCTATAGTCAGGGCATAGAGATAATGAGAGGAGCCTATAGTCAGGGCATAGAGATAATGAGAGGAGCCTATAGTCAGGACATAGAGATAATGAGAGGAGCCTATAGTCAGGACATAGAGATAATGAGAGGAGCCTATAGTCATTATCTCTATGCCCTGACTATAGGCTCCTCTCATTATCTCTATGTCCTGACTATAGGCTCCTCTCATTATCTCTATGCCCTGACTATAGGCTCCTCTCATTATCTTTATGTCCTGACTATAGGCTCCTCTCATTATCTCTATGCCCTGACTATAGGCTCCTCTCATTATCTCTATGTCCTGACTATAGGCTCCTCTCATTATCCCTATGTCCTGACTATAGGCTCCTCTCATTATCTCTATGTCCTGACTATAGGCTCCTCTCATTATCTCTATGTCCTGGCTATAGGCTCCTCTCATTATCTCTATGCCCTGACTATAGGCTCCTCTCATTATCTCTATGCCCTGACTATAGGCTCCTCTCATTATCTCTATGCCCTGACTATAGGCTCCTCTCATTATCTCTATGTCCTGACTATAGGCTCCTCTAATTATCTCTATGCCCTGACTATAGGCTCCTCTCATTATCTTTATGTCCTGACTATAGGCTCCTCTCATTATCTTTATGTCCTGACTATAGGCTCCTCTCATTATCTCTATGTCCTGACTATAGGCTCCTCTCATTATCTCTATGTCCTGACTATAGGCTCCTCTCATTATCTCTATGTCCTGACTATAGGCTCCTCTCATTATCTCTATGCCCTGACTATAGGCTCCTCTCGTTATCTATATGTCCTGTCTATAGGCTCCTCTCATTATCTCTATGTCCTGTCTATAGGCTCCTCTCATTATCTCTATGTCCTGACTATAGGCTCCTCTCATTATCTCTATGCCCTGACTATAGGCTCCTCTCATTATCTCTATGCCCTGACTATAGGCTCCTCTCATTATCTCTATGCCCTGACTATAGGCTCCTCTCATTATCTCTATGCCCTGACTATAGGCTCCTCTCATTATCTCTATGCCCTGACTATAGGCTCCTCTCATTATCTCTATGCCCTGACTATAGGCTCCTCTCATTATCTCTATGTCCTGACTATAGGCTCCTCTCATTATCTCTATGTCCTGACTATAGGCTCCTCTCATTATTTCTATGTCCTGACTATAGGCTCCTCTCATTATCTCTATGTCCTGACTATAGGCTCCTCTCATTATCTCTATGTCCTGACTATAGGCTCCTCTCATTATCTCTATGTCCTGACTATAGGCTCCTCTCATTATCTCTATGTCCTGACTATAGGCTCCTCTCATTATCTCTATGTCCTGACTATAGGCTCCGCTCATTATCTCTATGTCCTGACTATAGGCTCCTCTCATTATCTCTATGTCCTGACTATAGGCTCCTCTCATTATCTCTATGTCCTGACTATAGGCTCCTCTCATTATCTCTATGCCCTGACTATAGGCTCCTCTCATTATCTCTATGCCCTGACTATAGGCTCCTCTCGTTATCTCTATGCCCTGACTATAGGCTCCTCTCGTTATCTCTATGTCCTGACTATAGGCTCCTCTCGTTATCTCTATGTCCTGACTATGGGCTCCTCTCGTTATCTCTATGTCCTGACTATGGGCTCCTCTCGTTATCTCTATGTCCTGACTATAGGCTCCTCTCATTATCTCTATGTCCTGACTATAGGCTCCTCTCATTATCTTTATGCCCTGACTATAGGCTCCTCTCATTATCTCTATGTCCTGACTATAGGCTCCTCTCATTATCTCTATGCCCTGACTATAGGCTCCTCTCATTATCTCTATGTCCTGACTATAGGCTCCTCTCATTATCTCTATGTCCTGACTATAGGCTCCTCTCATTATCTCTATGCCCTGACTATAGGCTCCTCTCATTATCTCTATGTCCTGACTATAGGCTCCTCTCATTATCTCTATGCCCTGACTATAGGCTCCTCTCATTATCTCTATGCCCTGACTATAGGCTCCTCTCATTATCTCTATGCCCTGACTATAGGCTCCTCTCATTATCTCTATGTCCTGACTATGGGCTCCTCTCATTATCTCTATGTCCTGACTATAGGCTCCTCTCATTATCTCTATGTCCTGACTATAGGCTCCTCTCATTATCTTTATGCCCTGACTATAGGCTCCTCTCATTATCTCTATGTCCTGACTATAGGCTCCTCTCATTATCTCTATGTCCTGACTATAGGCTCCTCTCATTATCTCTATGCCCTGACTATAGGCTCCTCTCATTATCTCTATGCCCTGACTATAGGCTCCTCTCATTATCTCTATGCCCTGACTATAGGCTCCTCTCGTTATCTCTATGTCCTGACTATAGGCTCCTCTCATTATCTCTATGCCCTGACTATAGGCTCCTCTCATTATCTCTATGCCCTGACTATAGGCTCCTCTCATTATCTCTATGTCCTGAATATAGGCTCCTCTCATTATCTCTATGCCCTGACTATAGAGGACTATGAGAGGAGCCTATAGTCAGGACATAGAGATAATGAGAGGAGCCTATAGTCAGGGAATAGATATAATGAGAGGAGCCTATAGTCAGGACATAGAGATAATGAGAGGAGCCTATAGTCAGGACATAGAGATAATGAGAGGAGCCCATAGACAGGACATATAGATAACGAGAGGAGCCTATAGACAGGACATATAGATAACGAGAGGAGCCTATAGTCAGGGCATAGAGATAATGAGAGGAGCCCATAGTCAGGACATAGAGATAATGAGAGGAGCCTATAGTCAGGACATAGAGATAATGAGAGGAGCCTATAGTCAGGGCATAGAGATAATGAGAGGAGCCTATAGTCAGGACATAGAGATAATGAGAGGAGCCTATAGTCAGGGCATAGAGATAATGAGAGGAGCCTATAGTCAGGACTTATATAGATGAGAGGAGCCTATAGTCAGGACATAGAGATAATGAGAGGAGCCCATAGTCAGGACATAGAGATAATGAGAGGAGCCTATATTCAGGGCATAGAGATAATGAGAGGAGCCTATAGTCAGGACATAGAGATAATGAGAGGAGCCTATAGTCATTATCTCTATGCCCTGACTATAGGCTCCTCTCATTATCTCTATGTCCTGACTATGGGCTCCTCTCATTATCTCTATGTCCTGAATATAGGCTCCTCTCATTATCTCTATGCCCTGAATATAGGCTCCTCTCATTATCTCTATGTCCTGACTATGGGCTCCTCTCATTATCTCTATGCCCTGACTATAGGCTCCTCTCATTATCTCTATGCCCTGACTATAGGCTCCTCTCATTATCTCTATGTCCTGAATATAGGCTCCTCTCATTATCTCTATGCCCTGACTATAGAGGACTATGAGAGGAGCCTATAGTCAGGACATAGAGATAATGAGAGGAGCCTATAGTCAGGGAATAGATATAATGAGAGGAGCCTATAGTCAGGACATAGAGATAATGAGAGGAGCCTATAGTCAGGACATAGAGATAATGAGAGGAGCCCATAGACAGGACATATAGATAACGAGAGGAGCCTATAGACAGGACATATAGATAACGAGAGGAGCCTATAGTCAGGGCATAGAGATAATGAGAGGAGCCCATAGTCAGGACATAGAGATAATGAGAGGAGCCTATAGTCAGGACATAGAGATAATGAGAGGAGCCTATAGTCAGGGCATAGAGATAATGAGAGGAGCCTATAGTCAGGACATAGAGATAATGAGAGGAGCCTATAGTCAGGGCATAGAGATAATGAGAGGAGCCTATAGTCAGGACTTATATAGATGAGAGGAGCCTATAGTCAGGACATAGAGATAATGAGAGGAGCCCATAGTCAGGACATAGAGATAATGAGAGGAGCCTATATTCAGGGCATAGAGATAATGAGAGGAGCCTATATTCAGGGCATAGAGATAATGAGAGGAGCCTATAGTCAGGGCATAGAGATAATGAGAGGAGCCTATAGTCAGGGCATAGAGATAATGAGAGGAGCCTATAGTCAGGGCATAGAGATAATGAGAGGAGCCTATAGTCAGGACATAGAGATAATGAGAGGAGCCTATAGTCAGGGCATAGAGATAATGAGAGGAGCCTATAGTCAGGACATATAGATAATGAGAGGAGCCTATAGTCAGGACATATAGATAATGAGAGGAGCCTATAGTCAGGACATAGAGATAATGAGAGGAGCCTATAGTCAGGGCATAGAGATAATGAGAGGAGCCTATAGTCAGAGCATAGAGATAATGAGAGGAGCCTATAGTCAGGACATAGAGATAATGAGAGGAGCCTATAGTCAGGACATAGAGATAATGAGAGGAGCCTATAGTCAGGACATAGAGATAATGAGAGGAGCCTATAGTCAGGGCATAGAGATAATGAGAGGAGCCTATAGTCAGGACATGGAGATAATGAGAGGAGCCTATAGTCAGGACATGGAGATAATGAGAGGAGCCTATAGTCAGGACATAAAGATAATGAGAGGAGCCTATAGTCAGGACATAGAGATAATGAGAGGAGCCTATAGTCAGGACATGGAGATAATGAGAGGAGCCTATAGTCAGGACATGGAGATAATGAGAGGAGCCTATAGTCAGGACATGGAGATAATGAGAGGAGCCTATAGTCAGGACATAGAGATAATGAGAGAAGCCTATAGTCAGGACATAGAGATAATGAGAGGAGCCTATAGTCAGGGCATAGAGATAATGAGAGGAGCCTATAGTCAGGACTAGAGATGAGCGAGCACTAAAATGCTCGGGTGCTCGTTATTCGAGACGACCTTTTCCCGATGCTCGAGTGCTCGTCTCGAATAACGAGCCCCATTGAAGTCAATGGGAGACTCGAGCATTTTTCAAGGGGACCAAGGCTCTGCACAGGGAAGCTTGGCCAAACACCTGGGAACCTCAGAAAAGGATGGAAACACCACGGAAATGGACAGGAAACAGCAGGGGCAGCATGCATGGATGCCTCTGAGGCTGCTTAATCGCACCATTATGCCACAATTATGGGCAACAGCATGGCCATGACAGAGTGACAGAATGAAGCTAGATAGCATGTATAACATCCAATAATTGACCCTGACACTATAGGGGACGGCATGCAGAGGCAGCGGCAGCAGCGGCAGGCTAGAGAGTGTCATGGCGACATACCCTAAATGGACTCAGGCTTCAAACCAATGGGTGGCAGAGAGGAACCAAAGGAGGTGAGCAAGAAGCGCTCAAATAATATCGGTACATGATAAAAGTTTGCCAGTATATTTTGTGGATTACACAGCAGGGTGGCGACAAAGTTAACATGGAAGCCATGAAAACAATCCAAAATTCTGCCTGACACAGCTCGTTTGATAAGGGGACCATGTATGGAGGCAGTGAACTAGTAGTAGATTAAAGGTGCTGCAGTTAAAACTATGTTAGTTGGTTCTTGGCATGGAGCTGGCGCTCCGCTGCCAGGCGAGCTTTCGCCAATCCAAGCCCCTGTCTCTAGGCTACTCCCCAAACAGCACTTCTAAGAACCTTTTGTATAAGATCAAGTGTAGTAGTGTTCTTATAAGTTTAGGATATGGCGGGTGAGGGGAATGTAAACAGATGCGCAAGAAGCGCTGAAATAATATCGGTAAATGATAAAAGTTTGCCAGTATATTTTGTGGATTACACAGCAGTGTGGCGACAAAGTTAACAAGTTTGATGTGGAATGCCCTGTAATAGCTCTTGGGCGGTGTGCCTTTTATCGCCTAGGCTCAGCAGTTTGAGCACCGCCTGCTGTCGCTTAGCGACGGCACTGCTGCTGTGCCTAGAGCTACCGACTGATGGCGCCATGCCCACGAATGGTAATTCGGAGGAGGAGGAGGTGGAGGAGGGGTGGGAGGAGGAGGAGGTATACTAGGCCTTTGAGACCTGGACCGAGGTAGGCCCCGCAATCCTCTGCGTCGGCATTATATGACCAGCCCCAGGGTCAGACTCGGTCCCAGCCTGCACCAAGTTAAGTGTAGTAGCGTTCTTATAAGTTTGGGATATGGCGGGTGAGGGGAATGTAAACAGATGCGCAAGAAGCGCATGATGCGCATGGAGCTGGCGCTCCGCTGCCAGGCGAGCTTTCGCCAATCCAAGCCCCTGTCTCTAGGCTACTCCCCAAACAGCACTTCTAAGAACCTTTTGTATAAGATCAAGTGTAGTAGCGTTCTTATAAGTTTAGGATATGGCGGGTGAGGGGAATGTAAACAGATGCGCAAGAAGCGCTGAAATAATATTGGTAAATGATAAAAGTTTGCCAGTATATTTTGTGGATAACACAGCAGGGTGGCGACAAAGTTAACAAGTTTGATGTGGAATCCATGAAAACAACCCAAATTTCTGCCTGACACACCTCGTTTGATAAGGGGACGATGTATGGAGGCAGCTATATGGACGACTTTTGGAGGTAGCAATGGAGACAACGTGTGGAGGCTGCTATGGAGACAATTTAATTTGGATAGTGCCTGTATGTGGCAGTCCAAAAAAGTTTTCAAACCAGAGGAGCAGGTAGGTGGCCCTCCAGAAAAATGAAATAGATTGAGTGCCTGTATGTGGCACTCCCAAAATTTGTTTAAAACAGAGGACCGGGTAGGTGGCCCTCCAGAAAAATTAAATGCATAAAGTACTATACCTAGAGCCAGTGGGCCCTGTCAAAAAATAGCCAGTTTCCTCTGCTTTAGTGTACAAAGAGGAGGAGAAGGAGGAAAATGAGGAGGAGGAGGAGTGCATAAATTATTCAGGTTGAGCTTCCTTCACCTGCTGGAGATTGGAAATTATGAGAAATCCAGGCTTTATTCATCTTAATAAGCGTCAGCCTGTCAGCGCTGTCAGTCGACAGGCGTGTACGCTTATCGGTGATGATGCCACCAGCTGCACTGAAAACCCGCTCGGACAACACGCTAGCGGCAGGGCAGGCAAGAACCTCCAAGGCGTACAGCGCCAGTTCGTGCCACATGTCCAGCTTTAAAACCCAGTAGTTGTAGGGAGCTGTGTGATCATTTAGGACGATGGTATGGTCAGCTACGTACTCCCTCACCATCTTTCTGTAAAGATCAGCCCTACGCTGCCGAGACTGGGGACAGGTGACAGTGTCTTGCTGGGGTGACATAAAGCTGGCAAAAGCCTTGTAAAGCGTACCCTTGCCAGTGCTGGACAAGCTGCCTGCTCGCCTACTCTCCCTCACTACTTGTCCCGCAGAACTACGCACTCTGCCGCTAGCGCTGTCAGAAGGGAAATACTGTTTCAGCTTGTGCACCAGGGCCTGCTGGTATTCATGCATTCTCACACTCCTTTCCTCTCCAGGGATGAGAGGGGAAAGATTTTGCTTGTACCGTGGGTCCAGGAGAGTGAACACCCAGTAATCGGTGCTGGAATAAATTCTTTGAACGCGAGGGTCACGGGATAGGCAGCCTAGCATGAAATCTGCCATATGCGCCAGAGTACCAACGCGTAAGAATTCACTCCCCTCACTGGCCTGACTGTCCATTTCCTCCTCCTCCAACTCCTCCAACTCCTCTTCTTCTGCCCATACACGCTCAACAGTGAAGGACTCAACAATGGTCCCCTCTTGTGTCTCGCCAACATTCTCCTCCTCTTCCTCCTCATCCTCCTCCACCTCCTACGATATGCGCTGAGAAACAGACCTAAGGGTGCTTTGGCTATCAACAAGGGAATCTTCTTCCCCCGTCTCTTGTGACGAGCGCAAAGCTTCCGACTTCATGCTGATCAGAGAGTTTTTCAACAGGCCAAGCAGCGGGATGGTGAGGCTGATGATGGCGGCATCGCCACTGACCATCTGTGTTGACTCCTCGAAGTTACTCAGCACCTGACAGATATCAGACATCCATGTCCACTCCTCATTGTAGACTTGAGGAAGCTGACTGACCTGACTACCAGTTCTGGTGGAAGTTGACATCTGGCAGTCTACAATCGCTCTGCGCTGCTGGTAAACTCTGGATAACATGGTTAATGTTGAATTCCACCTCGTGGGCACGTCGCACAACAGTCGGTGAGCGGGCAGTTGGAGGCGGCGCTGCGCTGCCCTGAGAGTGGCAGCATCTGTGCTGGACTTCCTGAAATGCGCACAGATGCGGCGCACCTTCGTGAGCAAATCAGACAGATTGGGGTATGTCTTGAGGAAACGCTGAACTATGAGATTTAACACATGGGCCAGGCATGGCACATGTGTCAGTCTGCCGAGTTGCAGAGCCGCCACCAGGTTACGGCCGTTGTCACACACAACCATGCCTGGCTTCAGGTTCAGCGGTGCCAGCCACAGATCAGTCTGCGCCGTGATGCCCTGTAATAGCTCTTGGGCGGTGTGCCTTTTATCGCCTAGGCTCAGCAGTTTGAGCACCGCCTGCTGTCGCTTAGCGACGGCACTGCTGCCGTGCCTAGAGCTACCGACTGATGGCGGCATGCCCACGGATGGTAGTTCGGAGGAGGAGGTGGAGGAGGGGTGGGAGGAGGAGGAGGCATAGTAGGCCTGAAAGACCTGGACCGAGGTAGGCCCCGCAATCCTCGGCGTCGGCAGTATATGACCAGCCGCAGGGTCAGACTCGGTCCCAGCCTCCACCAAGTTAACCCAATGTGCCGTCAGCGATATATAGTGGCCCTGCCCGGCAGCACTCGTCCACGTGTCTGTGGCCAGGTGGACCTTGTCAGAAACGGCGTTGGTCAGGGCACGGATGATGTTGTCTGACACGTGCTGGTGCAGGGCTGGGACGGCACATCGGGAAAAGTAGTGGCGGCTGGGGACCGAATACCGAGGGGCGGCCGCCGCCATGAGGTTTGCGAAAGGCCTCGGTCTCTACTAGCCTATAGGGCAGCATCTCCAGGCTAAGCAATCTGGAGATGTGGACATTAAGGGCTTGGGCGTGCGGGTGGGTTGCACTATATTTCCGTTTCCGCTCCAGCGTCTGGGGTATGGAGAGCTGAACGCTGGTGGATGCTGTGGAGGATCGTGGAGGCGACAATGGGGTTTTTGTGCCAGGGTCCTGGGCAGGGGGCTGACTATCAGCTGACACAGGGGAAGGAGCAGTGGTGTGCACGGCCGGAGGTGAACGGGCTTGGTGCCACTGAGTGGGGTGTTTAGCATTCATATGCCTGCGCATACTGGTGGTAGTTAAGCTAGTAGTGGTGGAACCCCTGCTGATCCTGGTTTGGCAAAGGTTGCACACCACAGTCCGTCGGTCATCCGGTGTTTCTTTAAAGAACCTCCAGACTTCTGAAAATCTAGCCCTCGCCGCGGGAGCCCTCGCCACGAGAGCTTCACTACGTGACACATTTGGCGCTGATGCACCTGCTCTGGCCCTGCCTCTCCGTCTGGCCCCACCACTGCCTCTTCCAACCTGTTCTGGTCGAGGACTCTCCCTGGTCTCAGAAGCACTGTGTTCACCCGGCCTCTCAACCCAGCTTGGGTCTGTCACCTCATCATCCTCCGATCCCTCAGTCTGCTCCCCCCTCGGACTTCCTGCCCTGACAACAACTTCACCACTGTCTGACAACCGTGTCTCCTCATCGTCGGACACCTCTTTACACACTTCTTCCACTACGTCAAGAAGGTCATCATCACCCACAGACTGCGACTGGTGGAAAACCTGGGCATCGGAAAATTGCTCAGCAGCAACCGGACAAGTGGTTTGTGACTGTGAGAAGGGTCCAGAAAACAGTTCCTCAGAGTATGCCAGTTCAAATGCCAAATTTTCCTGGGAGGGGGCAGACTGGGGGGGAGGAGGCTGAGGTGCAGGAGCTGGAGGAGTGCAGATTTCGGTGACATGGGTGGACTGCGTGGAAGACTGACTGGTGGACAAATTGCTCGAAGCATTGTCGGCAATCCACAACATCACCTGTTCGCACTGTTCTGGCCTCAACAGTGCTCTACCACGAGTCCCAGTAACTTCAGACATGAACCTAGGGAGTGTAGCTCTGCGGCGTTCCCCTGCTCCCTCATCAGCAGGTGGTGTCTCACCCCGCCCAGGACCACGGCCTCTGACCCCTGCAGTAGTTGGACGCCCACGTCCCCGCCCTCGTCCTCTACCCCTAGCCCTCGGGTTAAACATTTTGAAAATGAAAGTTGTAACATTAATTTTTTTTTTACTTTTTTTTGTGTTTTTTTGTGTTTTTTAGTTTTTTTTTGTGTTTTTTAGTTTTTAAAACCAAACAATGCTATCCTATTGCTATGGCTATTTTCTAGCCAAGTATGAAAGCACACTGCTATGCCAGATGAGATGACGCTGAGTTATGAAAAAATAAACATAAAATAAAAAGAAACTGCCAGACTGTGCCTAATTGAAATCCAACCCCTAATAAATTTTCCCACTTCGGTCTTTGCGATGGATATGTGCGTCACTAAGCGCTAAACACAGCGGTCGCAAGTCTCACTCCAAATTGCTCACAATTTGCTAGTAGATGCACTGCAGCAACTACAGCCACCAGCAGATCAACCAGAAATCAAATATATATAACGCTACTGTAGGCGTAATTAAGCCGTTTGGATTCTCCTATGGCTATTTTCTAGCCAAGTATGAAAGCACACTACTATGCCAGATGAGATAACGCTGAGTTATGAAAAAATAAACGTAAAATAAAAAGAAACTGGCAGACTGTGCCTAATTCTACTCAAACCCCTAATAAATTTTCCCACTTTGGTGTTTGAGGTGGATATGTGCGTCACTAAGCGCTAAACACAACGGTAGCAAGTCCCCCTGCAAATTCCTCACAATATGGTACTAGCTGCACTACTAGTGCCAGCAAGCCCAGCCACAAGCAAACAAAAAAAAAAGTATAACGTTATTGTAGCCCTAAGAAGGGCTGTTGGGTTCTTGTAGAATCACTCCTGCCTAACAGTAAGCTAATAGAACACCCTAACGCTTTCCCTGACCAGCAGCAGCTCTCTCCCTAGCGGCATCCAGACACAGAATGATCCGAGCAGCGCGGGCAGCGGCTAGTCTATCCCAGGGTCACCTGATCTGGCCAGCCAACCACTGCTATCGACGTGTAAGGGTACCACGTCATGCTGGGTGGAGTGCAGAGTCTCCTGGCTTGTGATTGGCTCTGTTTCTGGCCGCCAAAAAGCAAAACGGCGGGAGCTGCCATTTTCTCGAGCGGGCAAAGTATTCGTCCGAGCAACGAGCAGTTTCGAGTACGCTAATGCTCCAACCAGCATCAAGCTCGGACGAGTATGTTCGCTCATCTCTAGTCAGGACATAAAGATAATGAGAGGAGCCTATAGTCAGGACATAGAGATAATGAGAGGAGCCTATAGTCAGGGCATAGAGATAATGAGAGGAGCCTATAGTCAGGGCATAGAGATAATGAGAGGATATTTATCAGGGCCTCTGCACCTTAGAAGCCCTGAAATCATCACCAATTCTTGTGGCTTATTGCTAGCACTTGTGATTATTCCCCCTAACGCCACCGCTTTACTATCCCCATTGCTGCACACTCGATGAAGCTAGAATTTATTTCTATGCCAGGCAGTACTGCACAGGACCCCGCCAGTAGATCAAGAAACCGAAACCTCTTGATGGATCAGGCTTACGGTTGCATGATGCATCGAAATCTCGACACTTGTACAATACTTTCAAAGCAAGAACGGTTTAATATCAGTGTCAGGACTTGAACCAGTGGACTCCGCTGTCCCAGGCTGCAGCTCTACCAACTGAGCTATGCAGCTCTCAGGACAGCTCCAGTGCTGATCCTTGGCCTAGTTCTTTATTTTCCAGTTCCTACTTCCTGTTTCCCTGGCCTTGCTCCACCCCTTCCTAGATTGTACTTCCTATTTAGACCCAGCCTTGCCTATACATCTTTGTAAGATTATTGTGCTTCCAGCCTGTAGTCTCGCGTGTCTCCTTCTCTCCTGTGATTGACTTCTACTGTACAACGACCCCCGGCTTCCTCCTGACTACGCTACCTGTCTACCTCCCAAAACTGACGCTGATCTCCTGTGCTACGAACCCCGGCTTCCTCCTGACTACGATACCTGCCTGCTCCCTCAATACTGACGCTGATCTCCTGTGCTACGACCCCCGGCTTCCTCCTGACTACGATACCTGCCTGCTCCCTCAATACTGACGCTGATCTTCTGTGCTACGACCCCCGGCTTCCTCCTGACTACGCTGTCGGCTCCTCTGTACTGCTGAGCCTCTCCTGTGCTATGACCCCCGGCTTCCTCCTGACTACGCTGTCGGCTCCTCTGCACTGCTGAGCCTCTCCTGTGCGCTGACCCCCGGCTTCCTCCTGACTACGCTGTCGGCTCCTCTGCACTGCTGAGCCTCTCCTGTGCTACGACCCCCAGCTTCCTCCTGACTACGCTGTCGGCTCCTCTGTACTGCTGAGCCTCTCCTGTGCTAAGACCCCCGGCTTCCTCCTGACTACGCTGTCGGCTCCTCTGTACTGCTGAGCCTCTCCTGTGCTAAGACCCCCGGCTTCCTCCTGACTACGCTGTCGGCTCCTCTGTACTGCTGAGCCTCTCCTGTGCTAAGACCCCCAGCTTCCTCCTGACTACGCTGTCGGCTCCTCTGTACTGCTGAGCCTCTCCTGTGCTAAGACCCCCAGCTTCCTCCTGACTACGCTGTCGGCTCGTCTGTACTGCTGAGCCTCTCCTGTGCTAAGACCCCCAGCTTCCTCCTGACTACGCTGTCGGCTCCTCTGTACTGCTGAGCCTCTCCTGTGCTAAGACCCCCAGCTTCCTCCTGACTACGCTGTCGGCTCCTCTGTACTGCTGAGCCTCTCCTGTGCGCTGACCCCCGGCTTCCTCCTGACTATGCTGTCGGCTCCTCTGCACTGCTGAGCCTCTCCTGTGCTACGACCCCCGGCTTCCTCCTGACTACGCTGTCGGCTCCTCTGCACTGCTGAGCCTCTCCTGTGCTACGACCCCCGGCTTCCTCCTGACTACGCTGTCGGCTCCTCTGTACTGCTGAGCCTCTCCTGTGCTAAGACCCCCAGCTTCCTCCTGACTACGCTGTCGGCTCGTTTGTACTGCTGAGCCTCTCCTGTGCTAAGACCCCCGGCTTCCTCCTGACTACGCTGTCGGCTCCTCTGTACTGCTGAGCCTCTCCTGCTTCCCGACCTCTGGCTTCACCGACTACGATTCCTGCCTGCAATTACCCAAGTAAGTTACAACACTTAGACTCCAAAACCAGATTGTTACAGAATAATCTTGCTTACCATGGAGTGTGTTGTGACCACTCTGAGACAACAGGAGGCCGAACTACAAGATTTTGGTGCCACTTATCAGGAAAAATTTTCTAAGTTACAAACTCTGGTAAAGGATCAACAAAAAGGAATAATCAAGTTACAAAGGCAAATTCTGGCAATGCACAACCAGGGGACACATCCAGATACCCGCACACCCCTGCCGTCACAATTCAATGGAGATCGTCGCCATTGCCGAGTTTCCTAAATCAATGGCGCATATTTTTCCAAATCCAACCTGACCAAGTGGGATCTACCAGCCCAGAAGAGTCCGTTTCAACAAGGGTTATCAGAACAAGTGAAAGATGAGCTTCCCGGAGCCGAGGCCCCTGATAGTTTTGAAGACTTTGTTAAGCGTCCGAATTGATCAGAAACTTACAGAAAGTAAAAATGAAAAATTGTGAATATTTGGAAACAATCCGACTTCCTCTTCCATCCAATCTACATATAATACACAACAAAAGACTGAAACATCACCTGAACCTACGCAGATGGATGTCATCCCAGAACCTCGCACTGCGGTGGAGGAAGAGAGGCTCGTGCTGAAATAGTGGGGAATCGGGACATTATCCATCAAGTGTCCTAATAAGATCCGCACATTACAATGTTCTGCTATGCTGGATTCTGCTGCAGGAGGTAGGTTTATGGACTTACAGTTTGCAGGTGACAATAACATTGCGAGTAGGCCTAAATCCAAGCCAATCAAAATGGAAACAGTTGATGGATCTTCTTTATCTTCTGGGGCTGTAACTCAGGAGACAATTGATCTTGGGATCTGCATTGATCATCATGAAACTCTTACTTTTCATTTCTTCTCCCAAGTTTCCAGTTATTCTAGGAATTTGGGGTTTTCTATACATAATCCTTCTATCAACTGGGAATCAAGGTCTGTTATCTTCCCTCTGAATACTGCAAGGACAATTGTCATATAAATGTATTTATCCAGAAGCAAAAGCAACGCTCTGAGATTTCTCTTCAAAAAGACAAGTACCAACAATTCCAAGAAAAAAGCTGATCAGCCTCATCCTCCTTATCCTGAGGCATAAGGGAGACAAGGAGGAAGAGGCTGATCGGCATAAGGGAGACGAGGAGGAAGAGGCTGATCGGCATAAGGGAGACGAGGAGGAAGAGGCTGATCGTCATAAGGGAGATGAGGAGGAGGCTGATCGGCATATGGGAGATGAGGAGGAAGAGGCTGATCGGCATAAGGGAGACGAGGAGGAAGAGGCTGATCGTCATAAGGGAGATGAGGAGGAGGCTGATCGGCATATGGGAGACGAGGAGGAGGAGGCTGATCGGCATAAGGGAGATGATGAGGAGGAGGCTGATCGGCATAAGGGAGATGAGGAGGAGGAGGCTGATCGGCATAAGGGAGACGAGGAGGAAGAGGCTGATCGTCATAAGAGAGATGAGGAGGAGGCTGATCGGCATAAGGGAGACGAGGAGGAAGAGGCTGATCGTCATAAGGGAGATGAGGAGGAGGAGGCTGATCGGCATAAGGGAGATGATGAGGAGGAGGCTGATCAGCATAAGAGAGATGAGGAGGAGGAGGCTGATCGGCATAAGGGAGATGATGAGGAGGAGGCTGATCGGCATAAGGGAGACGAGGAGAAAGAGGCTGATCGGCATAAGGGAGATGATGAGGAGGAGGCTGAGCGGCATAAGGGAGATGATGAGGAGGAGGCTGATCGGCATAAGGGAGACGAGGAGGAAGAGGCTGATCGGCATAAGGGAGATGATGAGGAGGAGGCTGATCGCCATAAGGGAGATGATGAGGAGGAGGCTGATCGGCATAAGGGAGACGAGGAGGAAGAGGCTGATCGGCATAAGGGAGATGATGAGGAGGAGGCTGATCGCCATAAGGGAGATGATGAGGAGGAGGCTGATCAGCATAAGGAAGACAAGGAGGAAGAGGCTGATCGGCATAAGGGAGATGATGAGGAGGAGGCTGATCGGCATAAGGGAGATGATGAGGAGGAGGCTGAGCGGCATAAGGGAGATGATGAGGAGGAGGCTGAGCGGCATAAGGGAGATGATGAGGAGGAGGCTGAGCGGCATAAGAGAGATGATGAGGAGGAGGCTGATCGGCATATGGGAGACGAGGAGGAAGAGTCTGATCGGCATAAGGGAGATGAGGAGGAGGAGGCTGAGCGGCATAAAAGAGATGATGAGGAGGAGGCTGATCAGCATAAGAGAGATGAGGAGGAGGAGGCTGATCGGCATAAGGGAGATGATGAGGAGGAGGCTGATCGGCATAAGGGAGATGAGGAGGAGGAGGCTGATCGGCATAAGGGAGACGAGGAGGAAGAGGCTGATCGGCATAAGGGAGATGAGGAGGAGGAGGCTGAGCGGCATAAAAGAGATGATGAGGAGGAGGCTGATCGGCATAAGGGAGATTATGAGGAGGAGGCTGATCAGCATAAGAGAGATGAGGAGGAGGAGGCTGATCGGCATAAGGGAGATGATGAGGAGGAGGCTGATCGGCATAAGGGAGATGAGGAGGAGGAGGCTGATCGGCATAAGGGAGATGATGAGGAGGAGGCTGATCAGCATAAGGGAGACGAGGAGAAAGAGGCTGATCAGCATAAGGGAGATGATGAGGAGGAGGCTGATCGGCATAAGGGAGATGATGAGGAGGAGGCTGATCGGCATAAGGGAGATGAGGAGGAGGCTGATCGGCATAAGGGAGATGAAGAGGAGGAGGCTGATCGGCATAAGGGAGATGAGGAGGAGGAGGCTGATCGGCATAAGGGAGATGAAGAGGAGGAGGCTGATCGGCATAAGGGAGATGAGGAGGAGGAGGCTGATCGGCATAAGGGAGATGAGGAGGAGGAGGCTGATCGGCATAAGGGAGATGAGGAGGAGGAGGCTGATCGGCATAAGGGAGATGATGAGGAGGAGGCTGATCAGCATAAGAGAGATGAGGAGGAGGAGGCTGATCGGCATAAGGGAGATGAGGAGGAGGAGGCTGATCGGCATAAGAGAGATGATGAGGAGGAGGCTGATCGGCATAAGGGAGATGAGGAGGAGGCTGATCGGCATAAGGGAGATGAAGAGGAGGAGGCTGATCGGCATAAGGGAGATGAGGAGGAGGAGGCTGATCGGCATAAGGGAGATGAAGAGGAGGAGGCTGATCGGCATAAGGGAGATGAGGAGGAGGAGGCTGATCGGCATAAGGGAGATGAGGAGGAGGAGGCTGATCGGCATAAGGGAGATGAGGAGGAGGAGGCTGATCGGCATAAGGGAGATGATGAGGAGGAGGCTGATCAGCATAAGAGAGATGAGGAGGAGGAGGCTGATCGGCATAAGGGAGATGAGGAGGAGGAGGCTGATCGGCATAAGAGAGATGATGAGGAGGAGGCTGATCGGCATAAGGGAGATGATGAGGAGGAGGCTGATCGGCATAAGGGAGATGATGAGGAGGAGGCTGATCGGCATAAGGGAGATGAGGAGGAGGAGGCTGATCGGCATAAGGGAGATGATGAGGAGGAGGCTGATCGGCATAAGAGAGATGATGAGGAGGAGGCTGATCGGCATAAGGGAGATGATGAGGAGGAGGCTGATCGGCATAAGGGAGATAAGGAGGAGGCTGATCGGCATAAGGGAGATGAGGAGGAGGAGGCTGATCGGCATAAGGGAGATGATGAGGAGGAGGCTGATCGGCATAAGGGAGATGAGGAGGAGGAGGCTGATCGGCATAAGGGAGATGAGGAGGAGGAGGCTGATCGGCATAAGGGAGATGAGGAGGAGGCTGATCAGCATAAGGGAGATGATGAGGAGGAGGCTGATCAGCATAAGGGAGATGAGGGGGAGGGTCAGACAATCCATAGGTGTTCATCCAGGGGCCTCTAGAACTAGATCTGGAGATTATGAATACCGGGTCATGTGATTCGGCTTATGTAATGCCCTTGCACCTCCCAGCATTATAAACAATGGGGCTCATTTACTAAGGGTCTGCGGGACCGAAATTCCGTTGGGTTTCCCAAATATTTCCATTGTGCGGTGAATTGCCCCAGGTTTTTGGCGCATGCGATCGGATTGTGGTGCATCGCCTCCGGCTTGCACGCGACAGAAATCGGGGGGTGTGCCGTCGGACAACCCAACGGATTCGGACAAACTGCGGAATTTAAAAACGGAATTGTGTTGCAAGATCAGCACTTACATGCACCGGGAAGAGGCAGAAGCGACGGATGCAGGAACTTGTGCGCACAGCCTTAGTGATTCGCGGCTGACCTGAATTCTCGTGGCACAGTGCACCGTGGGATTGCGACTGGACCGGGTAAGTTAATGTGCCCCAATGTGTTTGGAGACTTCTTGGATCACTTTGTTGTGATATACCTTGATGACATTCTAATATTTTCAGACACCTTGGAGGAACACCGCAGACATGTTGTTAGTCCTGGAACGTTTACAGGAGAATCATCTTTATAATAAGTTAGAAAAATGTGAATTTGAACAAACCTGGGACATCTCGTATCTCCAGAAGGACCGTGTATGGATCCGGGGAATCTTGTGGATTGGCCTCAGCCGTTTGTTGACTTTTCTAAAGTCATTTTTCCAATCACTTCCTCCGAGGCACAGGGGCTTCTGATAAATGAAAGACTCTTTACTTCTGCACCCAAACTGCTTCATCCAAATTCTGAATTACTGTTTGTTGTGGAGGTCGATGCCTCAGACTGTTGGAGATGTTCGGTCTCAACGAGTTGGTGACAAGATGCAACTTCATCCATGTGCCTTACATTCCCAGGTCATGACATCTGCAGAAAGGAACTACGACATCAGAAATAGAGAGCTGGTGGCCAGTAATATTGCCTTCTCTGAATGGAGACATCTTTTGGAAGGTGCAAATCCTCCTGAAACTGTCCTAACTGGAGTGTAGAGTCTATCCATGCGGGCAGGAGATTATCTGCAGGACAAGCAGGGGTTGGGGGGGGGGCTTACTTTCTCTAGATTTAATTTCATTATTTCTTATCGACCAGGATCAAGGAATGGCTGATGCCTTATCCAGGATTCTTGATGAACCTAAGGAGGGGTCTAAGACAGAGTCAACCATCTTACCTTCCAATATAATTCTTGACTCCAGAGAACTTTTAACAAAGATCAAAGATGGACATCAGAATGACTCATCTCTCAATCACCCTTCTCAGGATGGGAATCTTTCCTTTGAAGCAGGACCACAGACCATGTACCCCTGAATCTGCTCGACGTGAAGTCCTAAAGCTGATCCATGATTCAAAACTTACAGGGCATCTAGGGGTCATGAAAACTTATGGACTTTTGCTTTGTTCTTTTTGGTGGCCGAATTGTAAAAATGATGTTAAGAAATATGTTTCATCCTGTATAACATGTGCACGAAACAAGACTCCACCATCTCCCCCTCTCGGTCCACGTTCCATCCAGGCCTTGGGGATCAAATTCCATGGGTTTTATTATGGATCTTCCTCCTTCTACAGAAATGACACATCCTTGTCGTTATGGCCCATTTTATACCAACCAAACGAATCCCTACTGCCAAACAAACCGCAGAAATAATGATAAAGGAGATTTTTAGGCTGCACGGTGCACCAGACAATGTCATCTCAGATAGAGGTGTGCAATTCACATCAAGATTTTGGAACAATTTCTGTACAGTCTTAGGAATCAAAGTTAATTTATCTTCTGCTTTTCATCCTCAGTCAAACGGCCAAACTGAAAGGACACCAAACTCTGGGACTGTCACGGGTGGTCCCGCGACCCATATCGTGGGTCGCAGGCTCACCCGTGCTTCTCTGCCCCCGCCAGTGCGGCTCGCTCCCTTCCGCCTTGCGCTCGCGGCCCCGAATGCTAGGGTGCGCGCGCGGTCACTTCTCAAAATTTAAACCATTCAATGAAAACCCATTTCCAGGAAGAAATCAGCCCCCTCCTGCACCAGTAAAGGTCCAAGGGAATTTGTTGTGGATAAAATCCTGGATTCTAAAATCTCAAGAGGTCGGTTGCAGTATCAAGTGCAATGGAAGGGTACGGACCAGAAGAAAATTCTTGGGAGCCTGAAAATAATGTTCATGCATTTAGGCTAACAAAAGCCTTTTATCAGAGACATCCAGAAAAGCCACCCCAAGGATCTCCAGAGGCCATCCTGAAAGACTACTCTCAGGACTTGAACCAGTGGACTCCGCTGTCCCAAGCTGCAGCTCTACCAACTGAGCCATGCAGCTCTCTGGACAGCTCCAGTGCTGATCCTCGGCCTAGTTTTTGATTTTCCAGTTCCTAGTTCCTTTTTCCCTGGCTTTGCTCCGCCCCTTCCTTGATTGAACTTCCTATTTAAACCCAGCCTTGATTACACTTCCTTGCAAGATTTTTGTGCTCCTAGCCTGTAATCTAGCGTGTGTAGTCTACTCTCCTGCGATCGCCTACTGTGCAACTACCTCGGGCTCCTCTGTACTGCTGAGCCTCTCCTGTGCACTGACCTCTGGCTTCACCGACTACGATTCCTGCCTGCATTAACCCAAGTAAGTTACAACACTAAGGGTCCATTCACACACGGTATGCCCGCCGTGCGGGCAAACCGCTGTGTGCTGGAGAGGAGGAGGTGCCCCCTCCTCCCTCCATAGAGAATAGCGGCGCACGGCCGCACACACGCCAAAAGATAGAGCATGCTCTATCTTTTTGCGGTGTGCGGCCCAGATCGGTGCCACACATGTGTGGCACCATATCTCCGCCGCGCTGCTATTGCCGTCTATGGAGAGGTACATATGGCCGCATGTACGTCCAAGCAGACTGCCATGTGAATGAGCCCTTAGACTCCAAAACCAGATTGTTGCAACCAGGTTTCTGTTACTTGCAGTACTGAATGACTTCCAAAGACTCCATGAGGCAAATTTACTTACCAGGTCCAGTCGCGATCCCGTGATGCGTTTTCCGACGAGGATTCGGGTCTTCCGACGATAAACTAAGGTCCGTGCACCCGATATCCAGCAGGTGTCGCTGCTGCGCCGAGGTCCGCTGGACTTCACCTTCTTCCTGGTGCATGTAAGTGCTTTATCTTGCGACACAAAATATATTTTAAATTCCGCATTTTTTCCGAATCTGTCAGGTTGTCCAACGGCCATGCCCATCCCATTTGTGTCGCGTGAAAGCCGGCGCCGATGCGCCAAAATCTGATGGAATTGCGCTAGAAATCCGGTGGAATTGCGGCCGCAGGACCCTTAGTAAATGAGCCTCCTTGTATATGTGTGCAGAGCAGACTTCGGGCAGGGCATTCTTTGCATAGAAGTGTCAGGTTAGCGTCAGAGCCGGGACCACATCATCAGGGAGACATCACCATCTGTCCATATATGGTCTCCACATCTTCCAGGGCTTCCCCGGACACAAGGTTTCTATTTAATTTAATTAAACAATTTTTTTTTGCCCTTGAACCCACAAGCTCCACCTGCCATAGAGATTCTGAGCGTCTACCCTTCGACTATGGTTTAGTGGTTGTCTATGGGAGAATTTTATGTATCCAAGGGCTTCACTGCAACACTGTGACACCCTCCATGCACTGGTATATAGAGATACAGCGCCCCCATCCACTAGACTATGGTATTACTGGTTACACTGGGGGGTGTTATATCACTAGAGCCTCCATAGAGTTACACTGTGACACAAGCTCCATGCACTGGTATATAGAGGTACAGCGCCCCCATCCACTAGACTATGGTATTACTGGTTACACTGGGGGGATGTTATATCACTAGAGCCTCCATAGAGTTACACTGTGACACCTGCTCCATGCACTGGTATATAGGGATACAGCGCCCCCATCCACTAGACTATGGTATTACTGGTTACACTGGGGGGGTGTTATATCACTAGAGCCTCCATAGAGTTACACTGTGACACCTGCTCCATGCACTGGTATATAGAGGTACAGCGCCCCCATCCACTAGACTATGGTATTACTGGTTACACTGGGGGGATGTTATATCACTAGAGCCTCCATAGAGTTACACTGTGACACCTGCTCCATGCACTGGTATATAGAGGTACAGCGCCCCCATCCACTAGACTATGGTATTACTGGTTACACTGGGGGGATGTTATATCACTAGAGCCCCCATAGAGTTACACTGTGACACAAGCTCCATGCACTGGTATATAGAGGTACAGCGCCCCCATCCACTAGACTATGGTATTACTGGTTACACTGGGGGGATGTTATATCACTAGAGCCTCCATAGAGTTACACTGTGACACCTGCTCCATGCACTGGTATATAGAGGTACAGCGCCCCCATCCACTAGACTATGGTATTACTGGTTACACTGGGGGGTGTTATATCACTAGAGCCTCCATAGAGTTACACTGTGACACCTGCTCCATGCACTGGTATATAGGGATACAGCGCCCCCATCCTCTAGACTATGGTATTACTGGTTACACTGGGGGATGTTATATCACTAGAGCCTCCATAGATTCACACTGTGACACACGCTCCATGCACTGGTATATAGAGATACAGCGCCCCCATCCACTAGACTATGGTATTACTGGTTACACTGGGGGATGTTATATCACTAGAGCCTCCATAGATTCACACTGTGACACACGCTCCATGCACTGGTATATAGAGATACAGCGCCCCCATCCACTAGACTATGGTATTACTGGTTACACTGGGGGATGTTATATCACTAGAGCCTCCATAGAGTTACACTGTGACACAGGCTCCATGCACTGGTATATAGAGATACAGCGCCCCCATCCACTAGACTATGGTATTACTGGTTACACTGGGGGGATGTTATATCACTAGAGCCCCCATAGAGTTACACTGTGACACAGGCTCCATGCACTGGTATATAGAGGTACAGCGCCCCCATCCACTAGACTATGGTATTACAGGTTACACTGGGGGGATGTTATATCACTAGAGCCCCCATAGAGTTACACTGTGACACCTGCTCCATGCACTGGTATATAGAGATACAGCGCCCCCATCCACTAGACTATGGTATTACTGGTTACACTGGGGGATGTTATATCACTAGAGCCTCCATAGAGTTACACTGTGACACCTGCTCCATGCACTGGTATATAGGGATACAGCGCCCCCATCCACTAGACTATGGTGTTACTGGTTACACTGGGGGGATGTTATATCACTAGAGCCTCCATAGAGTTACACTGTGACACCTGCTCCATGCACTGGTATATAGAGATACAGCGCCCCCATCCACTAGACTATGGTATTACTGGTTACACTGGGGGATGTTATATCACTAGAGCCTCCATAGAGTTACACTGTGACACCCGCTCCATGCACTGGTATATAGAGGTACAGCGCCCCCATCCACTAGACTATGGTATTACTGGTTACACTGGGGGATGTTATATCACTAGAGCCTCCATAGAGTTACACTGTGACACAGGCTCCATGCACTGGTATATAGAGATACAGCGCCCCCATCCACTAGATTATGGTATTACTGGTTACACTGGGGGATGTTATATCACTAGAGCCTCCATAGAGTTACACTGTGACACCTGCTCCATGCACTGGTATATAGAGGTACAGCGCCCCCATCCACTAGACTATGGTATTACTGGTTACACTGGGGGGATGTTATATCACTAGAGCCTCCATAGAGTTACACTGTGACACAGGCTCCATGCACTGGTATATAGAGATACAGCGCCCCCATCCACTAGACTATGGTATTACTGGTTACACTGGGGGGATGTTATATCACTAGAGCCTCCATAGAGTTACACTGTGACACCTGCTCCATGCACTGGTATATAGAGATACAGCGCCCCCATCCACTAGACTATGGTATTACTGGTTACACTGGGGGATGTTATATCACTAGAGCCTCCATAGAGTTACACAGTGACACAGGCTCCATGCACTGGTATATAGAGATACAGCGCCCCCATCCACTAGACTATGGTATTACTGGTTACACTGGGGGGATGTTATATCACTAGAGCCTCCATAGAGTTACACTGTGACACCTGCTCCATGCACTGGTATATAGAGATACAGCGCCCCCATCCACTAGACTATGGTATTACTGGTTACACTGGGGGGATGTTATATCACTAGAGCCTCCATAGAGTTACACTGTGACACAGGCTCCATGCACTGGTATATAGAGATACAGCGCCCCCATCCACTAGACTATGGTATTACTGGTTACACTGGGGGATGTTATATCACTAGAGCCTCCATAGAGTTACACTGTGACACCTGCTCCATGCACTGGTATATAGAGATACAGCGCCCCCATCCACTAGACTATGGTATTACTGGTTCCACTGGGGGATGTTATATCACTAGAGCCTCCATAGAGTTACACTGTGACACCTGCTCCATGCACTGGTATATAGAGGTACAGCGCCCCCATCCACTAGACTATGGTATTACTGGTTACACTGGAGGATGTTACATCACTAGAGCCTCCATAGAGTTACACTGTGACACACGCTCCATGCACTGGTATATAGAGATACAGCGCCCCCTTCCACTAGACTATGGTATTACTGGTTACACTGGGGGATGTTATATCACTAGAGCCTCCATAGAGTTACACTGTGACACAGGCTCCATGCACTGGTATATAGAGATACAGCGCCCCCATCCACTAGACTATGGTATTACTGGTTACACTGGGGGATGTTATATCACTAGAGCCTCCATAGAGTTACACTGTGACACCTGCTCCATGCACTGGTATATAGAGATACAGCGCCCCCATCCACTAGACTATGGTATTACTGGTTACACTGGGGGGGATGTTATATCACTACAGCCTCCATAGAGTTACACTGTGACACCTGCTCCATGTACTGGTATATAGAGATACAGCGCCCCCATCCACTAGACTATGGTATTACTGGTTACACTGGGGGATGTTATATCACTAGAGCCTCCATAGAGTTACACTGTGACACAGGCTCCATGCACTGGTATATAGAGGTACAGCGCCCCCATCCACTAGACTATGGTATTACTGGTTACACTGGGGGATGTTATAATCACTAGAGCCTCCATAGAGTTACACTGTGACACCTGCTCCATGCACTGGTATATAGAGATACAGCGCCCCCATCCACTAGACTATGGTATTACTGGTTACACTGGAGGATGTTATATCACTAGAGCCTCCATAGAGTTACACTGTGACACAGGCTCCATGCACTGGTATATAGAGGTACAGCGCCCCCATCCACTAGACTATGGTATTACTGGTTACACTGGGGGATGTTATAATCACTAGAGCCTCCATAGAGTTACACTGTGACACCTGCTCCATGCACTGGTATATAGAGGTACAGCGCCCCCATCCACTAGACTATGGTATTACTGGTTACACTGGGGGATGTTATATCACTAGAGCCTCCATAGAGTTACACTGTGACACCTGCTCCATGCACTGGTATATAGAGGTACAGCGCCCCCATCCACTAGACTATGGTATTACTGGTTACACTGGGGGATGTTATATCACTAGAGCCTCCATAGAGTTACACTGTGACACCTGCTCCATGCACTGGTATATAGAGATACAGCGCCCCCATCCACTAGACTATGGTATTACTGGTATTACATGGAGATAATGAGAGGAGCTTATTGTCAGGATCTACACTCACAGGCCACTTTATTAGGTCCACCATGCTAGTAACGGGTTGGACCCCCTTTTGCCTTCAGAACTGCCTCAATTCTTCGTGGCATAGATACAACAAGGTGCTGGAAGCATTCCTCAGAGATTTTGCTCCATATTGACATGATGGCATCACACAGTTGCCGCAGATTTGTCGGCTGCACATCCATGATGCCAATCTCCCGTTCCACCACATCCCAAACATGCTCTATTGGATTGGGATCTGGTGACTGTGTAGGCCATTTGAGTCCAGTGACCTCCTTGTCATGTTCAAGAAACCAGTCTGAGATGATTCCAGCTTTATGACATGGCGCATTATCCTGCTGAAAGTAGCCATCAGATGTTACAGGGGACATTGTGCTCATAAAGGGATGGACATGGGCAGCAACAACACCATGACACCAGCACCACCAGCCTGAGCCGCTGATACAAGGCAGGATGGATCCATGACACCACCACCACCAGCCTGACCCGCTGATACAAGGCAGGATGGATCCATGACACCACCACCACCAGCCTGACCCGCTGATACAAGGCAGGATGGATCCATGACACCAGCACCACCAGCCTGACCCGCTGATACAAGGCAGGATGGATCCATGACACCAGCACCACCAGCCTGACCCGCTGATACAAGGCAGGATGGATCCATGACACCACCACCACCAGCCTGACCCGCTGATACAAGGCAAGATGGATCCATGACACCACCACCACCAGCCTGAGCCGCTGATACAAGGCAGGATGGATCCATGACACCACCACCACCAGCCTGACCCGCTGATACAAGGCAGGATGGATCCATGACACCAGCACCACCAGCCTGACCCGCTGATACAAGGCAGGATGGATCCATGACACCACCACCAGCAGCCTGACCCACTGATACAGGGCAGGATGGATCCATGACACCACCACCACCAGCCTGAGCCGCTGATACAAGGCAGGATGGATCCATGACACCAGCACCACCAGCCTGACCCGCTGATACAAGGCAGGATGGATCCATGACACCACCACCACCAGCCTGAGCCGCTGATACAAGGCAGGATGGATCCATGACACCACCACCAGCCTGACCCGCTGATACAAGGCAGGATGGATCCATGACACCACCACCACCAGCCTGAGCCGCTGATACAAGGCAGGATGGATCCATGACACCACCACCACCAGCCTGAGCCGCTGATACAAGGCAGGATGGATCCATGACACCACCACCACCAGCCTGAGCCGCTGATACAAGGCAGGATGGATCCATGACACCACCACCACCAGCCTGACCCGCTGATACAAGGCAGGATGGATCCATGACACCAGCACCACCAGCCTGACCCGCTGATACAAGGCAGGATGGATCCATGACACCCCCACCACCAGCCTGACCCGCTGATACAAGGCAGGATGGATCCATGACACCACCACCACCAGCCTGAGCCGCTGATACAAGGCAGGATGGATCCATGACACCAGCACCACCAGCCTGAGCCGCTGATACAAGGCAGGATGGATCCATGACACCACCACCAGCCTGAGCCGCTGATACAAGGCAGGATGGATCCATGACACCACCACCACCAGCCTGAGCCGCTGATACAAGGCAGGATGGATCCATGACACCACCACCACCAGCCTGAGCCGCTGATACAAGGCAGGATGGATCCATGACACCAGCACCACCAGCCTGAGCCGCTGATACAAGGCAGGATGGATCCATGACACCACCACCAGCCTGAGCCGCTGATACAAGGCAGGATGGATCCATGACACCACCACCACCAGCCTGAGCCACTGATACAAGGCAGGATGGATCCATGACACCACCACCACCAGCCTGAGCCGCTGATACAAGGCAGGATGGATCCATGACACCACCACCACCAGCCTGACCCGCTGATACAAGGCAGGATGGATCCATGACACCAGCACCACCAGCCTGACCCGCTGATACAAGGCAGGATGGATCCATGACACCAGCACCACCAGCCTGACCCGCTGATACAAGGCAGGATGGATCCATGACACCACCACCACCAGCCTGAGCCGCTGATACAAGGCAGGATGGATCCATGACACCACCACCACCAGCCTGACCCGCTGATACAAGGCAGGATGGATCCATGACACCACCACCACCAGCCTGACCCGCTGATACAAGGCAGGATGGATCCATGACACCACCACCACCAGCCTGAGCCGCTGATACAAGGCAGGATGGATCCATGACACCACCACCACCAGCCTGACCCGCTGATACAAGGCAGGATGGATCCATGACACCACCACCACCAGCCTGAGCCGCTGATACAAGGCAGGATGGATCCATGACACCACCACCACCAGCCTGACCCGCTGATACAAGGCAGGATGGATCCATGACACCACCACCACCAGCCTGAGCCGCTGATACAAGGCAGGATGGATCCATGACACCACCACCACCAGCCTGAGCCGCTGATACAAGGCAGGATGGATCCATGACACCACCACCACCAGCCTGAGCCGCTGATACAAGGCAGGATGGATCCATGACACCACCACCACCAGCCTGAGCCGCTGATACAAGGCAGGATGGATCCATGACACCACCACCACCAGCCAGAGCCGCTGATACAAGGCAGGATGGATCCATGACACCACCACCACCAGCCTGAGCCGCTGATACAAGGCAGGATGGATCCATGACACCACCACCACCAGCCTGAGCCGCTGATACAAGGCAGGATGGATCCATGACACCACCACCAGCCTGAGCCGCTGATACAAGGCAGGATGGATCCATGCTTTCATGTTGTTGTACCAAATTCTGACCCTACCATCCGAATGTCGCAGCAGAAATCGAGACTCATCAGACCAGGCAACGTTTTTCCAATCTTCTACTGTCCAATTTCGATGAGCTTGTGCAAATTGTAGCCTCAGTTTCCTGTTCTTAGCTGAAAGGAGTGGCACCCGGTGTGGTCTTCTGCTGCTGTAGCCCATCTGCCTCAGAGTTGGACGTACTGTGCGTTCAGAGATGCTCTTCTGCCTACCTTGGTTGTAACGGGTGGCGATTTGAGTCACTGTTGCCTTTCTATCAGCTCGAACCAGTCTGCCCATTCTCCTCTGACCTCTGGCATCAACGAGGCATTTCCGCCCACAGAACTGCCGCTCACTGGATGTTTTATCTTTTTCGGACCATTCTCTGTAAACCCTAGAGATGATTGTGCGTGAAAATCCCAGTAGATCAGCAGTTTCTGAAATACTCAGAGCAGCCCTTCTGGCACCAACAACCATGCCACATTCACAGGCCACAAATCACCTTTCTTCCCCATACTGATGCTCGGGAGAACTGCAGGAGATTGTCCTGACCATGTCTACATGCCTAAATGCACTGCCGCCATGTGATTGGCTGATTAGAAATTAGGTGTTAACGAGCAGTTGGACAGGTGTACCTAATAAAGCGGCCGGTGAGTGTATATAGATTGTACATAACAAAACCTATAATACTATGTTCTACTCTTCAGTCCTATGTATCTGGGAACATCTTGAGTTGCTCTTCACATACCTGAGATGTCTGACATTGCTGGAGGCTTCTAGTGGCCACTTGTAGTGGTCCTGAAGGCACCAGGCTCAGGGGAGAGGGCGATGTCATAGGGGCTGCAGTACACCCTGTGCAGGACTGTAAGACCCTTAATTATGTCCTTAGAGCTGGACAACTGACCGTCATCACCTGATCTTAAAGGGTTTGGCCACTTATTAGACAGGTCTCTGCATGTACCTGCATCACCACACAACTTCCTGTCTCTCCTTCAGTCCGTCTGTCCTGGCCTCCAGTGTGTCTATGTTCTCTCCGTCCATCTCACTCACACAGAGCAGGGGAGGGAGCAGGATGGGTCTGCAGGTCCCTCCTATTTACCAGTGTAGGATCTTTGATCACATGTCTGTGGAGCACAGAGAGTCTGCACACAGCAATAATGGAGGCATCAAGGTATGAAAATTACAGGAGGCGACAGGGGGAGGACTGGAGATTACATGTGATATATATCAGGAGATTAGGAGAGATGTATGGAGAGGACAGGGAGAGGACTGGAGATTACATGTGATATATATCAGGAGATTAGGAGAGATGTATGGAGAGGACAGGGAGAGGACTGGAGATTACATGTGATATATATCAGGAGATTAGGAGAGATGTATGGAGAGGACAGGGGGAGGACTGGAGATTACATGTGATATATATCAGGAGATTAGGAGAGATGTATGGAGGGGACAGGGGGAGGACTGGAGATTACATGTGATATATATCAGGAGATTAGGAGAGATGTATGGAGAGGACAGGGTGAGGACTGGAGATTACATGTGATATATATCAGGAGATTAGGAGAGATGTATGGAGAGGACAGGGGGAGGACTGGAGATTACATGTGATATATATCAGGAGATTAGGAGAGATGTATGGAGAGGACAGGGTGAGGACTGGAGATTACATGTGATATATATCAGGAGATTAGGAGAGATGTATGGAGAGGACAGGGGGAGGACTGGAGATTACATGTGATATATATCAGGAGATTAGGAGAGATGTATGGAGAGGACAGGGGGAGGACTGGAGATTACATGTGATATATATCAGGAGATTAGGAGAGATGTATGGAGAGGACAGGGTGAGGACTGGAGATTACATGTGATATATATCAGGAGATTAGGAGAGATGTATGGAGATTACAGGGTGTGGACTGGAGATTACATGTGATATATATCAGGAGATTAGGAGAGATGTATGGAGGGGACAGGGGGAGGACTGGAGATTACATGTGATATATATCAGGAGATTAGGAGAGATGTATGGAGAGGACAGGGAGAGGACTGGAGATTACATGTGATATATATCAGGAGATTAGGAGAGATGTATGGAGAGGACAGGGGGAGGACTGGAGATTACATGTGATATATATCAGGAGATTAGGAGAGATGTATGGAGAGGACAGGGTGTGGTCTGGAGATTACATGTGATATATATCAGGAGATTAGGAGAGATGTATGGAGAGGACAGGGTGAGGACTGGAGATTACATGTGATATATATCAGGGGATTAGGAGAGATGTATGGAGAGGACAGGGGGAGGACTGGAGATTACATGTGATATATATCAGGAGATTAGGAGAGATGTATGGAGAGGACAGGGGGAGGACTGGAGATTACATGTGATATATATCAGGAGATTAGGAGAGATGTATGGAGAGGACAGGGGGAGGACTGGAGATTACATGTGATATATATCAGGAGATTAGGAGAGATGTATGGAGAGGACAGGGGGAGGACTGGAGATTACATGTGATATATATCAGGAGATTAGGAGAGATGTATGGAGAGGACAGGGAGAGGACTGGAGATTACATGTGATATATATCAGGAGATTAGGAGAGATGTATGGAGAGGACAGGGGGAGGACTGGAGATTACATGTGATATATATCAGGAGATTAGGAGAGATGTATGGAGAGGACAGGGGGAGGACTGGAGATTACATGTGATATATATCAGGAGATTAGGAGAGATGTATGGAGAGGACAGGGAGAGGACTGGAGATTACATGTGATATATATCAGGAGATTAGGAGAGATGTATGGAGAGGACAGGGGGAGGACTGGAGATTACATGTGATATATATCAGGAGATTAGGAGAGATGTATGGAGAGGACAGGGGGAGGACTGGAGATTACATGTGATATATATCAGGAGATTAGGAGAGATGTATGGAGAGGACAGGGGGAGGACTGGAGATTACATGTGATATATATCAGGAGATTAGGAGAGATGTATGGAGAGGACAGGGGGAGGACTGGAGATTACATGTGATATATATCAGGAGATTAGGAGAGATGTATGGAGAGGACAGGGGGAGGACTGGAGATTACATGTGATATATATCAGGAGATTAGGAGAGATGTATGGAGGGGACAGGGGGAGGACTGGAGATTACATGTGATATATATCAGGAGATTAGGAGAGATGTATGGAGGGGACAGGGGGAGGACTGGAGATTACATGTGAGGAGGGATTAGGAGATTAGGAGAGATGTATGGAGAGGACAGGGGGAGGACTGGAGATTACATGTGATATATATCAGGAGATTAGGAGAGATGTATGGAGAGGACAGGGTGAGGACTGGAGATTACATGTGATATATATCAGGAGATTAGGAGAGATGTATGGAGAGGACAGGGGGAGGACTGGAGATTACATGTGATATATATCAGGAGATTAGGAGAGATGTATGGAGAGGACAGGGGGAGGACTGGGGATTACATGTGATATATATCAGGAGATTAGGAGAGATGTATGGAGAGGACAGGGGGAGGACTGGAGATTACATGTGATATATATCAGGAGATTAGGAGAGATGTATGGAGAGGACAGGGGGAGGACTGGAGATTACATGTGATATATATCAGGAGATTAGGAGAGATGTATGGAGAGGACAGGGGGAGGACTGGAGATTACATGTGATATATATCAGGAGATTAGGAGAGATGTATGGAGAGGACAGGGGGAGGACTGGAGATTACATGTGATATATATCAGGAGATTAGGAGAGATGTATGGAGAGGACAGGGGGAGGACTGGAGATTACATGTGATATATATCAGGAGATTAGGAGAGATGTATGGAGAGGACAGGGGGAGGACTGGAGATTACATGTGATATATATCAGGAGATTAGGAGAGATGTATGGAGAGGACAGGGTGTGGACTGGAGATTACATGTGATATATATCAGGAGATTAGGAGAGATGTATGGAGAGGACAGGGGGAGGACTGGAGATTACATGTGATATATATCAGGAGATTAGGAGAGATGTATGGAGAGGACAGGGTGAGGACTGGAGATTACATGTGATATATATCAGGACATTAGGAGAGATGTATGGAGAGGACAGGGTGAGGACTGGAGATTACATGTGATATATATCAGGAGATTAGGAGAGATGTATGGAGAGGACAGGGGGAGGACTGGAGATTACATGTGATATATATCAGGAGATTAGGAGAGATGTATGGAGAGGACAGGGGGAGGACTGGAGATTACATGTGATATATATCAGGAGATTAGGAGAGATGTATGGAGAGGACAGGGTGAGGACTGGAGATTACATGTGATATATATCAGGAGATTAGGAGAGATGTATGGAGAGGACAGGGGGAGGACTGGAGATTACATGTGATATATATCAGGAGATTAGGAGAGATGTATGGAGAGGACAGGGGGAGGACTGGAGATTACATGTGATATATATCAGGAGATTAGGAGAGATGTATGGAGAGGACAGGGGGAGGACTGGAGATTACGTGTGAGGAGATATCAGGAGATTAGGAGAGATGTATGGAGGGGACAGGGTGAGGACTGGAGATTACATGTGATATATATCAGGAGATTAGGAGAGCTGTATGGAGAGGACAGGGTGAGGACTGGAGATTACATGTGATATATATCAGGAGATTAGGAGAGATGTATGGAGAGGACAGGGGGAGGACTGGAGATTACATGTGATATATATCAGGAGATTAGGAGAGATGTATGGAGAGGACAGGGTGAGGACTGGAGATTACATGTGAGGAGGTATCAGGAGATTAGGAGAGATGTATGGAGAGGACAGGGGGAGGACTGGAGATTACATGTGATATATATCAGGAGATTAGGAGAGATGTATGGAGAGGACAGGGGGAGGACAGGAGATTACATGTGATATATATCAGGAGATTAGGAGAGATGTATGGAGAGGACAGGGGGAGGACTGGAGATTACATGTGATATATATCAGGAGATTAGGAGAGATGTATGGAGAGGACAGGGGGAGGACTGGAGATTACATGTGATATATATCAGGGGATTAGGAGAGATGTATGGAGAGGACAGGGGGAGGACTGGAGATTACATGTGATATATATCAGGAGATTAGGAGAGATGTATGGAGAGGACAGGGGGAGGACTGGAGATTACATGTGATATATATCAGGAGATTAGGAGAGATGTATGGAGAGGACAGGGTGAGGACTGGAGATTACATGTGATATATATCAGGAGATTAGGAGAGATGTATGGAGAGGACAGGGGGAGGACTGGAGATTACATGTGATATATATCAGGAGATTAGGAGAGATGTATGGAGAGGACAGGGGGAGGACTGGAGATTACATGTGATATATATCAGGAGATTAGGAGAGATGTATGGAGAGGACAGGGGGAGGACTGGAGATTACATGTGATATATATCAGGAGATTAGGAGAGATGTATGGAGGGGACAGGGGGAGGACTGGAGATTACATGTGATATATATCAGGAGATTAGGAGAGATGTATGGAGAGGACAGGGGGAGGACTGGAGATTACATCTGATATATATCAGGAGATTAGGAGAGATGTATGGAGAGGACAGGGGGAGGACTGGAGATTACATGTGATATATATCAGGAGATTAGGAGAGATGTATGGAGAGGACAGTGGGGGGACTGGAGATTACATGTGATATATATCAGGAGATTAGGAGAGATGTATGGAGAGGACAGGGTGTGGACTGGAGATTACATGTGATATATATCAGGAGATTAGGAGAGATGTATGGAGAGGACAGGGGGAGGACTGGAGATTACATGTGATATATATCAGGAGATTAGGAGAGATGTATGGAGAGGACAGGGGGAGGACTGGAGATTACATGTGATATATATCAGGAGATTAGGAGAGATGTATGGAGAGGACAGGGGGAGGACTGGAGATTACATGTGATATATATCAGGAGATTAGGAGAGATGTATGGAGAGGACAGGGGGAGGACTGGAGATTACATGTGATATATATCAGGAGATTAGGAGGGATGTATGGAGAGGACAGGGGGAGGACTGGAGATTACATGTGATATATATCAGGAGATTAGGAGAGATGTATGGAGAGGACAGGGGAGGACTGGAGATTACATGTGATATATATCAGGAGATTAGGAGAGATGTATGGAGAGGACAGGGGGAGGACTGGAGATTACATGTGATATATATCAGGAGATTAGGAGAGATGTATGGGGAGGACAGGGGGAGGACTGGAGATTACATGTGATATATATCAGGAGATTAGGAGAGATGTATGGAGAGGACAGGGTGTGGACTGGAGATTACATGTGATATATATCAGGAGATTAGGAGAGATGTATGGAGAGGACAGGGGGAGGACTGGAGATTACATGTGATATATATCAGGAGATTAGGAGAGATGTATGGAGGGGACAGGGGAGGACTGGAGATTACATGTGATATATATCAGGAGATTAGGAGAGATGTATGGAGAGGACAGGGGGAGGACTGGAGATTACATGTGATATATATCAGGAGATTAGGAGAGATGTATGGAGAGGACAGGGGGAGGACTGGAGATTACATGTGATATATATCAGGAGATTAGGAGAGATGTATGGAGAGGACAGGGAGAGGACTGGAGATTACATGTGATATATATCAGGAGATTAGGAGAGATGTATGGAGAGGACAGGGGGAGGACTGGAGATTACATGTGATATATATCAGGAGATTAGGAGAGATGTATGGAGAGGACAGGGGGAGGACTGGAGATTACATGTGATATATATCAGGAGATTAGGAGAGATGTATGGAGAGGACAGGGGGAGGACTGGAGATTACATGTGATATATATCAGGAGATTAGGAGAGATGTATGGAGAGGACAGGGGGAGGACAGGAGATTACATGTGATATATATCAGGAGATTAGGAGAGATGTATGGAGAGGACAGGGTGAGGACTGGAGATTACATGTGATAGATATCAGGAGATTAGGAGAGATGTATGGAGAGGACAGGGGGAGGACTGGAGATTACATGTGATATATATCAGGAGATTAGGAGAGATGTATGGAGAGGACAGGGGGAGGACTGGAGATTACATGTGATATATATCAGGAGATTAGGAGAGATGTATGGAGAGGACAGGGGGAGGACTGGAGATTACATGTGATATATATCAGGAGATTAGGAGAGATGTATGGAGAGGACAGGGGGAGGACTGGAGATTACATGTGATATATATCAGGGGATTAGGAGAGATGTATGGAGAGGACAGGGGGAGGACTGGAGATTACATGTGATATATATCAGGAGATTAGGAGAGATGTATGGAGAGGACAGGGGGAGGACTGGAGATTACATGTGATATATATCAGGAGATTAGGAGAGATGTATGGAGAGGACAGGGGGAGGACTGGAGATTACATGTGATATATATCAGGAGATTAGGAGAGATGTATGGAGAGGACAGGGGGAGGACTGGAGATTACATGTGATATATATCAGGAGATTAGGAGAGATGTATGGAGAGGACAGGGGGAGGACAGGAGATTACATGTGATATATATCAGGAGATTAGGAGAGATGTATGGAGAGGACAGGGGGAGGACTGGAGATTACATGTGATATATATCAGGAGATTAGGAGAGATGTATGGAGAGGACAGGGGGAGGACTGGAGATTACATGTGATATATATCAGGGGATTAGGAGAGATGTATGGAGAGGACAGGGGGAGGACTGGAGATTACATGTGATATATATCAGGAGATTAGGAGAGATGTATGGAGAGGACAGGGGGAGGACTGGAGATTACATGTGATATATATCAGGAGATTAGGAGAGATGTATGGAGAGGACAGGGGGAGGACTGGAGATTACATGTGATATATATCAGGAGATTAGGAGAGATGTATGGAGAGGACAGGGGGAGGACTGGAGATTACATGTGATATATATCAGGAGATTAGGGGAGATGTATGGAGAGGACAGGGGGAGGACTGGAGATTACATGTGATATATATCAGGAGATTAGGAGAGATGTATGGAGAGGACAGGGGGAGGACTGGAGATTACATGTGATATATATCAGGAGATTAGGAGAGATGTATGGAGAGGACAGGGAGAGGACTGGAGATTACATGTGATATATATCAGGAGATTAGGAGAGATGTATGGAGAGGACAGGGTGAGGACTGGAGATTACATGTGATATATATCAGGAGATTAGGAGAGATGTATGGAGAGGACAGGGGGAGGACTGGAGATTACATGTGATATATATCAGGAGATTAGGAGAGATGTATGGAGAGGACAGGGGGAGGACTGGAGATTACATGTGATATATATCAGGAGATTAGGAGAGATGTATGGAGAGGACAGGGGGAGGACTGGAGATTACATGTGATATATATCAGGAGATTAGGAGAGATGTATGGAGAGGACAGGGGGAGGACTGGAGATTACATGTGATATATATCAGGGGATTAGGAGAGATGTATGGAGAGGACAGGGGGAGGACTGGAGATTACATGTGATATATATCAGGAGATTAGGAGAGATGTATGGAGAGGACAGGGGGAGGACTGGAGATTACATGTGATATATATCAGGAGATTAGGAGAGATGTATGGGGAGGACAGGGGGAGGACTGGAGATTACATGTGATATATATCAGGAGATTAGGAGAGATGTATGGAGAGGACAGGGGGAGGACTGGAGATTACATGTGATATATATCAGGAGATTAGGAGAGATGTATGGAGAGGACAGGGGGTGGACTGGAGATTACGTGTGAGGAGATATCAGGAGATTAGGAGAGATGTATGGAGGGGACAGGGTGAGGACTGGAGATTACATGTGATATATATCAGGAGATTAGGAGAGCTGTATGGAGAGGACAGGGTGAGGACTGGAGATTACATGTGATATATATCAGGAGATTAGGAGAGATGTATGGAGAGGACAGGGGGAGGACTGGAGATTACATGTGATAGATATCAGGAGATTAGGAGAGATGTATGGAGAGGACAGGGGGAGGACTGGAGATTACATGTGATATATATCAGGAGATTAGGAGAGATGTATGGAGAGGACAGGGGGAGGACTGGAGATTACATGTGATATATATCAGGGGATTAGGAGAGATGTATGGAGAGGACAGGGGGAGGACTGGAGATTACATGTGATATATATCAGGAGATTAGGAGAGATGTATGGAGGGGACAGGGTGAGGACTGGAGATTACATGTGATATATATCAGGAGATTAGGAGAGCTGTATGGAGAGGACAGGGTGAGGACTGGAGATTACATGTGATATATATCAGGAGATTAGGAGAGATGTATGGAGAGGACAGGGGGAGGACTGGAGATTACATGTGATAGATATCAGGAGATTAGGAGAGATGTATGGAGAGGACAGGGGGAGGACTGGAGATTACATGTGATATATATCAGGAGATTAGGAGAGATGTATGGAGAGGACAGGGGGAGGACTGGAGATTACATGTGATATATATCAGGGGATTAGGAGAGATGTATGGAGAGGACAGGGGGAGGACTGGAGATTACGTGTGAGGAGATATCAGGAGATTAGGAGAGATGTATGGAGGGGACAGGGTGAGGACTGGAGATTACATGTGATATATATCAGGAGATTAGGAGAGCTGTATGGAGAGGACAGGGTGAGGACTGGAGATTACATGTGATATATATCAGGAGATTAGGAGAGATGTATGGAGAGGACAGGGGGAGGACTGGAGATTACATGTGATATATATCAGGAGATTAGGAGAGATGTATGGAGAGGACAGGGTGAGGACTGGAGATTACATGTGAGGAGGTATCAGGAGATTAGGAGAGATGTATGGAGAGGACAGGGGGAGGACTGGAGATTACATGTGATATATATCAGGAGATTAGGAGAGATGTATGGAGAGGACAGGGGGAGGACTGGAGATTACATGTGATATATATCAGGAGATTAGGAGAGATGTATGGAGAGGACAGGGGGAGGACTGGAGATTACATGTGATATATATCAGGAGATTAGGAGAGATGTATGGAGAGGACAGGGAGAGGACTGGAGATTACATGTGATATATATCAGGAGATTAGGAGAGATGTATGGAGAGGACAGGGGGAGGACTGGAGATTACATGTGATATATATCAGGAGATTAGGAGAGATGTATGGAGAGGACAGGGGGAGGACTGGAGATTACATGTGATATATATCAGGAGATTAGGAGAGATGTATGGAGAGGACAGGGGGAGGACTGGAGATTACATGTGATATATATCAGGAGATTAGGAGAGATGTATGGAGAGGACAGGGGGAGGACTGGAGATTACATGTGATATATATCAGGAGATTAGGAGAGATGTATGGAGAGGACAGGGGGAGGACTGGAGATTACATGTGATATATATCAGGAGATTAGGAGAGATGTATGGAGAGGACAGGGGGAGGACTGGAGATTACATGTGATATATATCAGGAGATTAGGAGAGATGTATGGAGAGGACAGGGGGAGGACTGGAGATTACATGTGATATATATCAGGGGATTAGGAGAGATGTATGGAGAGGACAGGGGGAGGACTGGAGATTACATGTGATATATATCAGGAGATTAGGAGAGATGTATGGAGAGGACAGGGGGAGGACTGGAGATTACATGTGATATATATCAGGAGATTAGGAGAGATGTATGGAGAGGACAGGGGGAGGACTGGAGATTACATGTGATATATATCAGGAGATTAGGGGAGATGTATGGGGAGGACAGGGAGAGGACTGGAGATTACATGTGATATATATCAGGAGATTAGGAGAGATGTATGGAGAGGACAGGGGGAGGACTGGAGATTACATGTGATATATATCAGGAGATTAGGAGAGATGTATGGAGAGGACAGGGGGAGGACTGGAGATTACATGTGATATATATCAGGAGATTAGGAGAGATGTATGGAGAGGACAGGGGGAGGACTGGAGATTACATGTGATATATATCAGGAGATTAGGAGAGATGTATGGAGAGGACAGGGGGAGGACTGGAGATTACATGTGATATATATCAGGAGATTAGGAGAGATGTATGGAGAGGACAGGGGGAGGACTGGAGATTACATGTGATATATATCAGGAGATTAGGAGAGATGTATGGAGAGGACAGGGAGAGGACTGGAGATTACATGTGATATATATCAGGAGATTAGGAGAGATGTATGGAGAGGACAGGGGGAGGACTGGAGATTACATGTGATATATATCAGGAGATTAGGAGAGATGTATGGAGAGGACAGGGGGAGGACTGGAGATTACATGTGATATATATCAGGAGATTAGGAGAGATGTATGGAGAGGACAGGGGGAGGACTGGCGATTACATGTGATATATATCAGGAGATTAGGAGAGATGTATGGAGAGGACAGGGGGAGGACTGGAGATTACATGTGATATATATCAGGAGATTAGGAGAGATGTATGGAGAGGACAGGGGGAGGACTGGAGATTACATGTGATATATATCAGGAGATTAGGAGAGATGTATGGAGAGGACAGGGGGAGGACTGGAGATTACATGTGATATATATCAGGAGATTAGGAGAGATGTATGGAGAGGACAGGGGGAGGACTGGAGATTACATGTGATATATATCAGGAGATTAGGAGAGATGTATGGAGAGGACAGGGGGAGGACTGGAGATTACATGTGATATATATCAGGAGATTAGGAGAGATGTATGGAGAGGACAGGGGGAGGACTGGAGATTACATGTGATATATATCAGGAGATTAGGAGAGATGTATGGAGAGGACAGGGGGAGGACTGGAGATTACATGTGATATATATCAGGAGATTAGGAGAGATGTATGGAGAGGACAGGGGGAGGACTGGAGATTACATGTGATATATATCAGGAGATTAGGAGAGATGTATGGAGAGGACAGGGGGAGGACTGGAGATTACATGTGATATATATCAGGAGATTAGGAGAGATGTATGGAGAGGACAGGGGGAGGACTGGAGATTACATGTGATATATATCAGGAGATTAGGAGAGATGTATGGAGAGGACAGGGGGAGGACTGGAGATTACATGTGATATATATCAGGAGATTAGGAGAGATGTATGGAGAGGACAGGGGGAGGACTGGAGATTACATGTGATATATATCAGGAGATTAGGAGAGATGTATGGAGGGGACAGGGTGAGGACTGGAGATTACATGTGATATATATCAGGAGATTAGGAGAGATGTATGGAGAGGACAGGGTGAGGACTGGAGATTACATGTGATATATATCAGGAGATTAGGAGAGATGTATGGAGAGGACAGGGTGAGGACTGGAGATTACATGTGATATATATCAGGAGATTAGGAGAGATGTATGGAGAGGACAGGGGGAGGACTGGAGATTACATGTGAGGAGGGATTAGGAGATTAGGAGAGGTGTCTGGTGCAGCAGTAGGTGGATGTTTAAGTATTTGCCCCCTGGTAGCTCCGCCCCCTGTGACATCACGGGGTTTCCATAGGACCGCTCTGTAATTACTGGTTTTGGCCTCTGCATTCACCATCTTCATGGAGACCGGGGACGAGGCTCGTGACACAAGAGCAGAAATTTCTCTACACACAACCAAAGCTGCAAATGAATCCCGAGCAGAGAGGGTGAATTCTTCTTCCATCTGTTCTTATACATTGTGTAAAGGGGAGGGGGCAGTGCTGTGTATATGGGGGAGGGGGGCAGTGCTGTGTATATGGGGGAGGGGGGCAGTGCTGTGTATATGGGGGAGGGGGGCAGTGCTGTGTATATGGGGGAGGGGGGCAGTGCTGTGTATATGGGGGAGGGGGGCAGTGCTGTGTATATGGGGGAGGGGGGCAGTGCTGTGTATATGGAGGAGGGGGGCAGTGCTGTGTATATGGAGGAGGGGGCTGTGTATATGGGGGAGGAGGGGGCTGTGTATATGGGGGAGGAGGGGGCTGTGTATATGGGGGAGGGGGGCAGTGCTGTGTATATGGGGGATGGGGGCAGTGCTGTGTATTAGGCGGGGCTCTGTATTAGGGCGGGCTCTGTGTATTAGGGCAGGGCTCTGTGTATTAGGGCAGGGCTCTGTGTATTAGGGCGGGCTCTGTGTATTAGGGCAGGGCTCTGTGTATTAGGGCGGGCTCTGTGTATTAGGGCAGGGCTCTGTGTATTAGGGCAGGGCTGTGTGTATTAGGGCAGGGCTCTGTGTATTAGGGCAGGGCTCTGTGTATTAGGGCAGGGCTCTGTGTATTGGGGCAGGGCTCTGTGTATTGGGGCAGGGCTCTGTGTATTAGGGCAGGGCTCTGTGTATTAGGGCAGGGCTCTGTGTATTAGGGCAGGGCTCTGTGTATTAGGGCAGGGCTCTGTGTATTAGGGCAGGGCTCTGTGTATTAGGGCAGGGCTCTGTGTATTAGGGCAGGGCTCTGTGTATTAGGGCAGGGCTCTGTGTATTAGGGCAGGGCTCTGTGTATTAGGGCAGGGCTCTGTGTATTAGGGCAGGGCTCTGTGTATTAGGGCAGGGCTCTGTGTATTAGGGCAGGGCTCTGTGTATTAGGGCAGGGCTCTGTGTATTAGGGCAGGGCTCTGTGTATTAGGGCAGGGCTCTGTGTATTAGGGCAGGGCTCTGTGTATTAGGGCAGGGCTCTGTGTATTAGGGCAGGGCTCTGTGTATTAGGGCAGGGCTCTGTGTATTAGGGCAGGGCTCTGTTCATTAGGGCGGGCTCCGTGCTCTGGTGTGAACATTCCTGTGCAGTCAGTGAAGTCTCAGCTGCTGCTCGGACACATCATGAGGTAAGAGCTGATCCAGGGAAGGAGAACAATGTGCAGGAGAGAAGTATATCGTGACATGTCTGGGGGGCTACAATGTGACATGTCTGGGGGGCTACAATGTGACATGTCTGGGGGGCTACAATGTGACATGTCTGGGGGGAGCTACAATGTGACATGTCTGGGGGGGGCTACAATGTGACATGTCTGGGGGGCTACAATGTGACATGTCTGGGGGGCTACAATGTGACATGTCTGGGGGGCTACAATGTGACGTGTCTGGGGGGCTACAATGTGACGTGTCTGGGGGGGCTACAATGTGACGTGTCTGGGGGGGCTACAATGTGACGTGTCTGGGGGGGCTACAATGTGACATGGCTGGGGGGGGCTACAATGTGACATGGCTGGGGGGGGCTACAATGTGACATGCCTGGGGGGGGCTACAATGTGACATGCCTGGGGGGGGCTACAATGTGACATGCCTGGGGGGCGCTACAATGTGACATGCCTGGGGGGCGCTACAATGTGACATGCCTGGGGGGCGCTACAATGTGACATGCCTGGGGGGGGCTACAATGTGACATGCCTGGGGGGGGCTACAATGTGACATGCCTGGGGGGGGCTACAATGTGACATGTCTGGGGGGGCGCTACAATGTGACATGTCTGGGGGGGGCTACAATGTGACATGTCTGGGAGGGGCTACAATGTGACATGTCTGGGAGGGGCTACAATGTGACATGTCTGGGAGGGGCTACAATGTGACATGTCTGGGGGGGCTACAATGTGACATGTCTGGGGGGGCTACAATGTGACGTGTCTGGAGGGAGCTACACTGTGACATGGGGGAGCTACACTGTGACATGGGGGAGCTACACTGTGACATGGGGGGGCTACAATGTGACATGGGGGGGCTACAATGTGACATGGGGGGCTACAATGTGACATGGGGGGCTACAATGTGACATGTCTGGGGGGGCTACAATGTGACATGTCTGGGGGGGCTACAATGTGACATGTCTGGGGGGGCTACAATGTGACCTGGAGCTACACTGTGACGTGTCTGGGGGGAGCTACACTGTGACGTGTCTGGGGGGAGCTACACTGTGACGTGTCTGGGGGGAGCTACACTGTGACGTGTCTGGGGGGAGCTACACTGTGACATAGATATGGGCATGCATGTGCCCCACGGTGTCCTGGACCAACCAACGGAGTTCTGCCTCCCGGTTGTGACACACTGAAGCTGCAGAACCACTATGCAGGGCAAGGGTAAAAAAGTCAAAGCAGGAAAGGGGAGGAAAGTAGCAGGGTCTCTGAGAGGTCAGACACAGAACCTGTGATACTGAATGGTTTCTACAGACATCGGGAGGGAATCCTTTTCAGAGAAGTGTCGGGTTAGCGGAGAGCAGGGACCACGTCATCAGCTTCAGATCACCATCTGTCCATATATGGTCATTGCATCTCCTAGGGTTCCCCAGAGCAGACATCGGGAGGGAATCCTTTTCAGAGAAGTGTCGGGCTTAGCGGAGAGCAGGGACCACGTCATCAGGTCAGATCACCATCTGTCCATATATGGTCACTGCATCTCCTAGGGTTCCCCAGAGCAGACATCGGGCAGGGAATCCTTTTCAGAGAAGTGTCGGCTTAGTGGAGAGCAGGGACCACGTCATCAGGTCAGATCACCATCTGTCCATATATGGTCACTGCATCTCCTAGGGTTCCCCAGAGCAGACATCGGGAGGGAATCCTTTTCAGAGAAGTGTCGGGTTAGCGGAGAGCAGGGACCACGTCATCAGGTCAGATCAGCATCTGTCCATATATGGTCACTGCATCTCCTAGGGTTCCCCAGAGCAGACATCGGGAGGGAATCCTTTTCAGAGAAGTGTCGGCTTAGCGGAGAGCAGGGACCACGTCATCAGGTCAGATCAGCATCTGTCCATATATGGTCACTGCATCTCCTAGGGTTCCCCAGAGCAGACATCGGGCAGGGAATCCTTTTCAGAGAAGTGTCGGCTTAGCGGAGAGCAGGGACCACGTCAGCAGGTTCAGATCTCTATCCATATATGGTCACTGCATCTCCTAGGCTTCCCCAGAGCAGACATCGGGCAGGGAATCCTTTTCAGAGAAGTGTCGGGCTTAGCAGAGAGCAGGGACCACGTCATCAGGTCAGATCACCATCTGTCCATATATGGTCACTGCATCTCCTAGGGTTCCCCAGAGCAGACATCGGGCAGGGAATCCTTTTCAGAGAAGTGTCGGGCTTAGCAGAGAGCAGGGACCAGTCATCAGGTCAGATCAGCATCTGTCCATATATGGTCACTGCATCTCCTAGGGTTCCCCAGAGCAGACATCGGGAGGGAATCCTTTTCAGAGAAGTGTCGGCTTAGCGGAGAGCAGGGACCACGTCATCAGGTCAGATCACCATCTGTCCATATATGGTCTCCAGGGCTCCCCCAGACACAAGCTCTTTATATAATTAAATAAATGTATGCCCCGCCCGGGTCTCGCACCCCAGACCCTCTGCCTCTGAGATAGGAGCCTCTGCCCACTAGGCTATAAGCTCAGGGGATGTCAGGGAGAGGATTGTATGTAACTAAGAGTTCCACTGTTACATTGTGACACTGATACATAGAGAGGAAACTTCTCAGAAATTATTATTATTGAGATCATTAAAATAATTGAGATTATTATTATTAAAAATTATAATGATAGTCTCCATGATAATAATAATAATAATGACAATAGTCATCTCTGAGAAGATGTATCTATACACCAGTGCATGGAGCCTGAAATCCTCCCATCAGTAACCACTAAGCCCATAGCCTAATGGATAGGGGAATCATCTCTGTTACATGTAGAGTGTGGAGTTTATGAGCTCAATTCCCAAACTGGGTATTTTTTTTATTATTATTATTATTATTATGGTGATTATAATTATTATAATGAAGATGATTATTAGTAATAAAAATTTGGGACGTGGCCTTGGTGTCGTTAGGGGTGTGGTTTAGGGGGAATCCGCTCCTGTGCCTGCTCTGCTCCTGTGCTGCTCCTGTGCCTTCTCTGCTTTGGGCTGCTCCTGTGTCTTCTCTGCTCCTGCTCTGTGCGCCAGTGCCTGCTCTGCCCCTGTGCTGCTCTGCTCCTGTGCCTGCTCTGCTCCTGTGCCTGCTCTGCTCCTGTGCCTGCCCTTGCGCCTGTGCCTGCCCTTGCGCCTGTGCCTGCCCTTGCGCCTGTGCCTGATCTTGCGCCTGCTCTGCTCCTGCGCCTCCTCTGCGCATGATGTACAATATATGGAGGATATAAAGTGGTGGCTTGTTGCCAGGATACGGGGATGTGACATCTACAAGAACAAGGAGATATTCACACTAGACTAAATTTCCTGAAGAGTTTTTGAAAAATTTGAGAGTCTACATTATGAGGTTCTGCAGCAGCTGAGCTGTGTACAATGAGACTCTGCGGCAGCTGAGGTGTGTATTATGAGGTTTTGCGGCAGCTGAGGTGTGTATGATGAGGTTCTGCGGCAGCTGAGGTGTGTATGATGAGGTTCTACGGCAGCTGAGGTGTGTATGATGAGGTTCTGCAGCAGCTGAGGTGTGTACTATGAGGTTCTGCGGCAGCTGAGGTGTGTATTATGAGGTTCTGCGGCAGCTGAGGTGTGTATTATGGGGTTCTGCGGCAGCTGAGGTGTGTACTATGAGGTTCTGCGGCAGCTGAGGTGTGTACTATGAGGTTCTGCGGCAGCTGAGGTGTGTACTATGAGGTTCTGCGGCAGCTGAGGTGTACATGAGGAGGTTCTGCGGCAGCTGAGGTGTACATGAGGAGGTTCTGCGGCAGCTGAGGTGTACATGAGGAGGTTCTGCGGCAGCTGAGGTGTACATGAGGAGGTTCTGCGGCAGCTGAGGTGTACATGAGGAGGTTCTGCGGCAGCTGAGGTGTACATGAGGAGGTTCTGCGGCAGCTGAGGTGTACATGAGGAGGTTCTGCGGCAGCTGAGGTGTACATGAGGAGGTTCTGCGGCAGCTGAGGTGTACATGAGGAGGTTCTGCGGCAGCTGAGGTGTACATGAGGAGGTTCTGCGGCAGCTGAGGTGTACATGAGGAGGTTCTGCGGCAGCTGAGGTGTACATGAGGAGGTTCTGCGGCAGCTGAGGTGTACATGAGGAGGTTCTGCGGCAGCTGAGGTGTACATGAGGAGGTTCTGCGGCAGCTGAGGTGTACATGAGGAGGTTCTGCGGCAGCTGAGGTGTACATGAGGAGGTTCTGCGGCAGCTGAGGTGTACATGAGGAGGTTCTGCGGCAGCTGAGGTGTACATGAGGAGGTTCTGCGGCAGCTGAGGTGTACATGAGGAGGTTCTGCGGCAGCTGAGGTGTACATGAGGAGGTTCTGCGGCAGCTGAGGTGTACATGAGGAGGTTCTGCGGCAGCTGAGGTGTACATGAGGAGGTTCTGCGGCAGCTGAGGTGTACATGAGGAGGTTCTGCGGCAGCTGAGGTGTACATGAGGAGGTTCTGCGGCAGCTGAGGTGTACATGAGGAGGTTCTGCGGCAGCTGAGGTGTACATGAGGAGGTTCTGCGGCAGCTGAGGTGTACATGAGGAGGTTCTGCGGCAGCTGAGGTGTACATGAGGAGGTTCTGCGGCAGCTGAGGTGTACATGAGGAGGTTCTGCGGCAGCTGAGGTGTACATGAGGAGGTTCTGCGGCAGCTGAGGTGTACATGAGGAGGTTCTGCGGCAGCTGAGGTGTACATGAGGAGGTTCTGCGGCAGCTGAGGTGTACATGAGGAGGTTCTGCGGCAGCTGAGGTGTACATGAGGAGGTTCTGCGGCAGCTGAGGTGTACATGAGGAGGTTCTGCGGCAGCTGAGGTGTACATGAGGAGGTTCTGCGGCAGCTGAGGTGTACATGAGGAGGTTCTGCGGCAGCTGAGGTGTACATGAGGAGGTTCTGCGGCAGCTGAGGTGTACATGAGGAGGTTCTGCGGCAGCTGAGGTGTACATGAGGAGGTTCTGCGGCAGCTGAGGTGTACATGAGGAGGTTCTGCGGCAGCTGAGGTGTACATGAGGAGGTTCTGCGGCAGCTGAGGTGTACATGAGGAGGTTCTGCGGCAGCTGAGGTGTACATGAGGAGGTTCTGCGGCAGCTGAGGTGTACATGAGGAGGTTCTGCGGCAGCTGAGGTGTACATGAGGAGGTTCTGCGGCAGCTGAGGTGTGTAGCAGATCCTGTCACTCACTACACAGCGTCTCCAGCACCGTGGCCCCTGGGGAGAGCGACATCTGTGACCCCAACATTCCCGGGACAAAGCCGCAGGATTATACATCTCCATTACACACACAAAGCTTCATTCTCCATTATTGTCTTACTATAAATCCCAGAAAATTATTCACTAGCAAGAAACACTGAGCCACAGAGCTGACACTCACTGAACATGTGACCCACAGCTGAATACTGCCCCCTATGTACAGGAATATAACTACTATAATACTGCCCCCTATGTACAGGAATATAACTACTATGATACTGCCCCCTATGTACAGGAAAATAACTACTATAATACTGACCCCTATGTACAGGAATATAACTACTATAATACTGCCCCCTATGTACAGGAAAATAACTACTATAATACTGACCCCTATGTACAAGAATATAACTACTATAATACTGCCCCCTATGTACAGGAATATAACTACTATAATACTGCCCCCTATGTACAGGAATATAACTGCTATAATACTGCCCCCTATGTACAAGAATATAACTACTATAATACTGCCCCCTATGTACTAGAATATAACTACTATAATACTGCCCCCTATGTACAAGAATATAACTACTATAATACTGCCCCCTATGTACAGGAATATAACTACTATAATACTGCCCCCTATGTACAGGAATATAACTACTATAATACTGCCCCCTATGTACAGGAATATAACTACTATAATACTGCCCCCTATGTACAAGAATATAACTACTATAATACTGCCCCCTATGTACAGGAATATAACTACTATAATACTGCCCCCTATGTACAGGAATATAACTACTATAATACTGCCCCCTATGTACAGGAATATAACTACTATAATACTGCCCCCTATGTACAGGGATATAACTACTATAATACTGCCCCCTATGTACAAGAATATAACTACTATAACACTGCCCCCTATGTACAAGAATATAACTACTATAACACTGCCCCCTATGTACAGGAATATAACTACTATAACACTGCCCCCTATGTACAGGAATATAACTACTATAACACTGCCCCCTATGTACAGGAATATAACTACTATAACACTGCCCCCTATGTACAGGAATATAACTACTATAACACTGCCCCCTATGTACAGGAATATAACTACTATAACACTGCCCCCTATGTACAGGAATATAACTACTATAACACTGCCCCCTATGTACAGGAATATAACTACTATAACACTGCCCCCTATGTACAGGAATATAACTACTATAATACTGCCCCCTATGTACAGGAATATAACTACTATAATACTGCCCCCTATGTACAGGAATATAACTACTATAACACTGCCCCCTATGTACAGGAATATAACTACTATAACACTGCCCCCTATGTACAGGAATATAACTACTATAATACTGCCCCCTATGTACAGGAATATAACTACTATAACACTGCCCCCTATGTACAGGAATATAACTACTATAATACTGCCCCCTATGTACAGGAATATAACTACTATAATACTGCCCCCTATGTACAAGAATATAACTACTATAATACTGCCCCCTATGTACAGGAATATAACTACTATAATACTGCCCCCTATGTACAGGAATATAACTACTATAATACTGCCCCCTATGTACAGGAATATAACTACTATAATACTGCCCCCTATGTACAGGAATATAACTACTATAATACTGCCCCCTATGTACAGGAATATAACTACTATAATACTGCCCCCTATGTGCAGGAATATAACTGCTATAATTCTGCCCCCTATGTACAAGAATATAACTACTATAATTCTGCCCCCTATGTACAAGAATATAACTACTATAATTCTGCCCCCTATGTACAAGAATATAACTACTATAATACTGCCCCCTATGTACAAGAATATAACTACTATAATACTGCTCCCTATGTACAAGAATATAACTACTATAATACTGCCCCCTATGTACAAGAATATAACTACTATAATACTGCCCCCTATGTACAAGAATATAACTACTATAATACTGCCCCCTATGTACAAGAATATAACTACTATAATACTGCCCCCTATGTACAGGAATATAACTACTATAATACTGCCCCCTATGTACAGGAATATAACTACTATAATACTGCCCCCTATGTACAGGAATATAACTACTATAATACTGCCCCCTATGTACAAGAATATAACTACTATAATACTGCCCCCCATGTACAAGAATATAACTACTATAATACTGCCCCCTATGTACAAGAATATAACTACTATAATACTGCCCCCTATGTACAAGAATATAACTACTATAATACTGCCCCCTATGTACAAGAATATAACTACTATAATACTGCCCCCCATGTACAAGAATATAACTACTATAATACTGCCCCCTATGTACAAGAATATAACTACTATAATACTGCCCCCTATGTACAAGAATATAACTACTATAATACTGCCTCCTAGAGGTGAGGTTGTGCGTGGTTTGAGCTCCTGAGACCTCTGCATGTCTGGAGATAGCCCAGGGCGGGGCCACCCTGGGTGGGGAAGCTCCCCAAGCAAGGCCCAGGCTTCTAGGCCTAATTTTGCGAACAGCAATCAGCAAGCTGAAGTAAGAGATGTTAACCCTAAAATGTCTGTTATTGGAACAAATGTCAGCAGTTGCAGTGGTGTCAGGAAAGTTGGTGTAGAAAAAGAAGTAACAGTAAGCAAGAATTTGGTGAAACCACCTACCAGTGGGAAGGTTGTTCTGCCTGTGAACAAGCATGAAGTATCGCAGAGTCCAAAGTCAGGTATCATCCAGAGTGTGCAGCAGCGTCCAGTGCAAGCCTCAGGTGGACAATCCACCTCCACCCCGAGCAGGCAGAGGAGGACATCACTGGAGAGGCAGACAATCCAGGAGAACCTGCAGCAGCAAGTGATGTTACCAGCTGAGCGCACCAGGTTTGGGGGAATGCAGGCTGTGAAAGAGACCAAAGGCAGCCATGAAGTAAGATCCAAAGGTGCTACCAGCGTCGTGTCTGCAAGACATCCGGGATCCAGTCGCCCATCAGGAGATTGTGACCCCCGAGCAGTGACAGCAGCCGGGAAAATCCAGGAATCTCTGAACTCTGCGCCAAAATCACGGGGTTCAGTGCCAGGAAACAGCGGTCATGGTGCACCTGCAGGGTCCAGTACTGCAAGCAGGCCGGAACAACACCGCAGCAGCAAACTGCAGCCCCCAGAGCCATCACCTGAGCTGCAGCCCCCAGAGCCATCACCGGAGCTCCAGCTGGCCAGACAGATCCCAGGACTGGTGAGGAAGATGGAGGCATTGAAAGAGCAGAAACTTTTCCTGCAAAAACAGATTGACTGCACGTATAAGCTAAAAGCAGCAAACCCGGGGAAGCAGGTCCTGCTGGACAAGAAGCTGGACACGTGCGCAAAACAACTGGCTGACATTGTGCAGGAGATGGAGTCCATCATTGAGCAAATGGGGCCAGTGGGAGAAACTTTCAGAAACCAGCAGAGGATTGAGAGAGACCAGGCCTCATCATCCAGGACTGAGACTCAGCAGTCCCATGTAAGGCCCATACCATACCTCCCAACATTTGGGAAAAGGAAAGAGGGACAAAATGGCGGCACGCGTAGCGTGCCGCGGCGATCCCCCTAAGCCACACCCCCAATCACTCCCTGGCCACGCCCCAAATTTTAGCCATATTAAAAATAATAAAAATCATAATTTAAAAAAAAAAAAAATAAAAATATTATCCTCATTGGGATTTGAACCCAGAACCTGCAGTGTCCATGTACAATAATAACACAGCGCCTCAACCCACTGAGCTATAACCTCAGTGATTAACAAGTGGAGAATTTTGGTAACTAAGAACTATATACTGCCTCGGTATATAGGGAGGGATCTTCTCAGATTATTGTAATTATTGAGACTATTATTATTATTATTATTATTATTATTGAGATGATTATTATTATTTTTACCATTATTAATAATCATCTCCATAATAATAAAATTTATAATAATAATAATAGTCTCAATAATTACAATAATAATCTCTGAGAAGATCCCTCACTATATATCAGTGCATTAGTCTGTATCACAATGTAACACTGGCTGATAACATGTCTTACTTACCAGAAATCCTCAGCTCTGTATCACTGGGCTTATAGCTCAGTTAGTTAGGCTCCTGTCTATGGTGCAGAGGGTCCCAGGTTCGAATCTCAGCCTGGGCAAAACTTTATTTAATTTAATTATATAAAGAGCTTGTGTCTGGGGAAGACCTGGAGACCATATATGGACAGATAGAGATCTGAGCTGATGACGTGGTCCCTGCTCTCTCCACTAAGCCGACACTTCTCTGAAAAGGATTCCCTGCCCGATGTCTGCTCTGGAGAACCCTAGGAGATGCAGTGACCATATATGGACAGATCTGAAGCTGATGACGTGGTCCCTGCTCTGCGCTAAGCCCGACACTTCTCTGAAAAGGATTCCCTCCCGATGTCTGTAGAAGCCATTCTGTACTGTGAGTTCAGACTTTCAAAGTATTTACTATGCGGACACAGCAGCGGGACACAGCGGGACCTGGGGGGAGAATCCGTGACAATATCATAGCTGCCCGTGACGCGGGGCAGGGGTACGAAAAACGGGAAAGTCCCGTCAAAATCGGGACGGTTGGGAGCTATGCCCATACTACAGCCAGCTACTCTGCCCTTTGAAGAGGGACAAGTCTACAAGAAAAAGCAACAACAGCCAAGTCCTGCCACTACACCTGATGATGTACTACAAGTCCCAGCATGCCCTGGCGAGGTACTACAAGTCCCAGAGTGCCCTGACGAGGTACTACAAGTCCCAGCATGCCCTGGCGAGGTACTACAAGCTCCAGCAGTAAGTAAACCTGATGTTGCCAGTGAAGTAGTGGAGGAGACACCACAAGTCCCAGGAGGCAGCGCACTGCAGGAGGACTCTGGACTCTCACATGCAGGTAACACTGTATCTGTACCCCAAGGTATATCTGTGCAGGACTGTGAGGTTCAGGATGAATCTGAGCAGGACATTCAGGACTGTGCTGTGCAAAGGGTTAATTCTGATACTGTTGCTGACATGTCTGATATTGAAGATGTTTCTGATAATGTTGATGTTTTTGTGGTTGATAATGTCCCAGCTGAGGAGTCATCTCAGGTACAATCAGTGGCAGCTGGTGACACAGAGACCCCCAATGTTGATGTTGTAGAGGGCGAGGAATTTCCCCCTTTAGTTACACCACAAGCAGCAGAGCCCTATGGTCCAGCTGCTCAGATGCCCCATGGTCCGGGTGGTCAGCAGCCCCCTAGTACAGACAGTGCACAGCCCACACATCCCCCACAGCAGGATAGGGGTCAGACATCAGGGAATGCGTGGAGTCGAGGTTCCCCATTTTTCTCCTCCAGCACCCATTACACCGGCCAGGCTTTCAAGAGGAGGAACGTTGTCAGGTTTAGGCATAGAGGGGCTAAGGAGGATCTGCCTGACAGGAGGTATGTGGTCAGGGACATGTTGTGCACCCAGATGGGTTTCCAGCCAGCCGACATCCTGGCCGTAATAAATCTTCCTGATAGACAGGGGTATGATATCAGCTTCAAGCTCATGTGTAATCTGGACCGGTTCTGGGCTCAATGCCCCCGATACAGAGATACTGAGGGATGGAGTAAGTTTAGTTTCATTCCCATATCCAAACTAGATACAGCCATTGTCACCATCATGTTCTGGAACGAGTCTGTCCCCCCTCAGGACATCATTATCTGGCTCAAGAGACATTGCACCCTCATGTCAGACATGACCAAGACCAGGGATGAGGATGGAATCTGGACCGGGGGGTGGAGGGTCCTGGTCAGATTACATCAGAACCAGAACGTCACCCATCACCTCCCCAATTCCTTCTTTATCGGCAGAGAGAAGGGTGTGTGTTTCTACGTCGGTCAGCCCAGGTTATGTTTTAAGTGTGGGAGATCCGGTCATGTGGCGAGTAACTGCACCACAGTGAAGTGCACCCTGTGCGGGGACCTCGGCCATGTGAACGCCAACTGCCAGACCATCAGGTGCAACCTTTGTGGTCAGATTGGTCACCCCCATAGGGACTGTCCTGAAGCCTGGCACAACATCTGTAGGGACCTCCCCGATGAAGACCTGATGGAAGGGGCAGATGTACCAGATGAGGAGCAGGAGGAGGAGGCCCTATTGTCAGGGTCAGTTCAAACGGTACCAGAGACCCCTGACATTGGTGGTAGTGCCCCGGACCACCCAGAGATAGCTAACATTGAGGGGGACATGGAGGTAGTGGAGCAGCCTGCAGAGCAGCCAGTGCCTGTCCCTTCCCCTGCCTCAGCACCTGCCACTGGGGATAATAATAGTGCTGTTAAAAAGAGGAAAAAGGACAGGAGCACCAGAAAACCCGAGACTGCATGGACCACTGTCCAAAAACCCTCTAAAATGAAAGTGCAGAGTCAGGCTGATGTTACCGTAACCACTAATAGGTACAGTGTACTGTCCGAGTCAGATGGAGAGGAGGAAATAGAGAGAGAACTGAAGCGCATGATGGAGGAGTATGATGACGACCCAGGGGGGGATCCTCCCACAAAAAGGAAACCCCTTCATGCCGAGTCTCAGTCTGTATGGGATATGGAGATTAGTAGTCAAGTAGACAACTCTGACTCTGATCTATGATGATGGGGATGCTCTTTCTATTTCTTCTTCTGATGGCAGACTTCCATCTTTCTGTGGTCACCAGCAATGTGAATAGTATTAGGGCTAGAAGGACCAGGCATGTTGTATATGACCACCTGAAGTATCTCGAGGCCGATGTATATTTCTTACAGGAGACACGATTAAACACCTTGGGTCTCATGCGAGAGGCGGAGAGAGATTGGCAGTCTGGTCCGTCCTTTTGGTCGCTGGCTGTGGAGCCTTATGCCGGAGTCTCCATCTTATTTAACACCCACGATGTCACCGTCCACAGACTCACCGAGGTATCGATGGGACGGTGCCTGCTGCTAGAGGTCACCATCAGAGGCAGAAGACTCCGGCTCATTAACATCTATGGCCCACAGACAGTGACCGAAAGGACTCAGCTTTTTAATGATGTAAAGCCTTATCTGTTCACATCAATTCCTGTCATCATGGCCGGGGACTTTAATGCCACCACTACCACCAGGGACAGGAACAGTAGGCCCCTTACCAGAGACTGTAAGGTCCTTAATAGTATAATTCAGCAGTCTGGCCTGTCTGATGTTTTTGTACAAGGTGGTAGGAGTCCTAAGTTCACCTACACATGTGCAGGACGCAGCAGTAGGATTGATCTCGCTCTGGTGAGTCCTACTGAAGCCATAAGGGAAAGAAGGGAAAGAACGGTCCCATACTCCGATCATTTGGCCTTATATTTTTGTTTGGGTGCCAATAAGTATCCTGATGTTGGTAGAGGGCTATGGAGACTAAATTCTAGTCTATTAGATGACAATTCTGTCGAGGAATACTTGCACTATTTTTTCCAGAACCAACTTGACAGAGTGGATTTTTATGACAACATGGCCGACTGGTGGGAGGACGTCAAGGAGGAGATCCGATCCCTCTTGCAGAGACTGTCAATTAAGAAAGGGAGAAGTAAGTACAGCCAGTATCTGAGACTGGGTAAAGAATTGGAGTTACTCTATTCGGCGGGTGGGGATGACCAACAAAGGATTGACCGGCTGAAATCTGAGATAAGGCAGTATCAGTACAGTAGGTACACCTCCCTGGTAGTGGAAAGGGACTATGGCACCCGAGGGGCACCGGATCCATTTGAGAATTGCCGGGAGCGTGTGGAGAAGAAACTGATCGCAGGTCTCACTGACTCCCAGGGTGTTTTACAAGAATCTCGGGATGGTATCCTGGGGGTGGTGAGATCGTACTATACTGACTTATTTCAGAAGAAAGCTTTGGATAAGGAAAAAGTGACCCAATTCTTGGAGGCAACTCCAGGCCCTGACACTAGAGAATTGGACTTTTCTCCTTTGACAGCAGAAATAACGGTGGAGGAGATAAAAGAGGCCATTGATAAGTTACATCTGAAGAAGGCACCAGGTCCAGATGGGATAACAGCAGAATTTTATAAGAAGTTCAGAGACCTCTTAGCTCCAATCCTCGTGGATGTTTACAGAAATTGTCTAGAAAATAACCTGATGCCTCCATCCATGAGGGTCTCATCGCTGATTCTGCTGTCCAAAGGGAAAGAGCCGAGTGACATCAAGAACTGGAGGCCGATCGCCCTCTTGAATGTTGACAGAAAAATTTTGGCAAAAATTCTATTCTGTAGATTAGTCTGTTTGTCCCCGGCACTGTTGGCAGGCTCTCAGTACGGCACAGTAAGAGGGCGGAACATCTCTGGAGCAGTCATCTCGATAAGGGAGATGTTTGAGAGATGTAAAGCTCTGAGGTGTGGGAGATATGTTGTAGGTCTGGACCAGGCTAAAGCCTTTGACAGGGTTGATCACGATTATCTATGGGCCACTTTATCAAAGTACGGTATTCCGGGACAATTTATAGATTGGCTGAGAACTTTGTACAGAGAGGCGAAGAGCTTTCCTCTGATCAATGGTTGGCAGGGGGACACTTTCAGGGTAGAGGCAGGGGTTCGACAGGGCTGCCCCCTGAGTCCACTTCTGTATGTGTTTGCCATCGATCCGTTCCTGAGATCACTGCAGCGGTGCGATTTTCAGGGGGTGCCGGTCCCCCATTGCTTGCCCCTGGATGTTGTTGCCTACGCGGATGATGTGACTGTGGTGATATCTGAACCTCGAGAGGTGGAGATGTTGTCTGCAGCCATCAGAAGTTACTCAGAGGCCTCCGGGTCTCTGGTCAACCTAGAGAAGAGTCAAGCTTTCTGGACATTGGATGATGCTCCTGGCTTTGACCTGCCACAGTTCGCAAAGGCCTCCACCCATATTAAAATCCTTGGGGTGAAATTTGGGAGGGAAGATAATTCCAAGTTAAATTGGGAAGAGAAGTTGGATACCGGAAATGTAAAGGTTCAGCGATGGAAGAACTGGAGGCTGACCTATAGAGAAAGGGTTACTCTGCTGAAGACTTACCTGGTCCCTGTCTTCCTCTACGTCTCTGTCGTCTTTCCTTTGCCAGAATCTTTCTCTGCTCGGCTCTTTAGCCTGTTCTTCCAGCTTTTATGGGGGAACAGGTTGATCCCAGTAAAAAGAGGGATCACCTACCTACGGAGGAGAGAGGGTGGACTGGATATGTTAAATCCAAGGGTTTTCTTTGACTCCATGTTTCTGAAAGCTAATTTTGGTAACTTGGACTCAAACCACAGTCTCCTGTGGGTAAGTAGTGTCAGGGACTGGATATTGCCATTTGCAGAATCTTGGATGCGAGGCGGCAGTCTCAAGAGGGGTCGGTGGACTCCTGGCTTTCTCCCCCAGTATCTGGAGTATGGAATAAGGTGTCTGAAGAAATGGGGTATAGACAATGGTTTTATTGAGAGTAAGACCAGGAAAGATCTGTACTCCAGAGTCTGTAGGACCTTCTATTGTTTACAGCTGGCAATTCCAGACTGTCCAACCACCACCCTACAGGACAGTCTGAGGTTCTTGAATGGTCGGAGGCTTCCCCATAAGTTCTGTGACATTGCCTGGCTCTCATTACAGGGAAAGCTCTTTGTCAGGGGAAATCTAAAGTTCCTTAGTGTGGCAGACCGTATGTGTCCCCTCGGGTGTCAGACAGAGGAGACTATGGTCCACTTTATATCAGAGTGCTGGGGTGGACGGAACATCTGGCGTGACATATCCACCAAGATAAGAATCCCATCACTGCAGTCCCTCAGGTACCCCGAGATCCTCTATGGTGTGACACCTAATGTACATAACATTAACCAGGAGACCATGTACATAGTTATCCAAGTCATTAAATACTATCACTGGCACATGAGAACCAGAGTGTCCATCCATAGCGAGCCATTCCACCATGATAAAGCCATAAGCCTCATCATGTCCGAGCTCAGGTGGATCCGGTCATTAGAGGTCAGGAAAAAGGGGGAGAATATAAGACTTTGGAGGAACATTCATCTAGACTCATTGTAATATGCGATTGTATCTGTTAATCTAAATTTTATTTTTATGAACATGTATGATTTATACTGATGACCTTTAATGTTGATTTATTTGATGGAAAAGTATTTATGTATTTATGTTTGTTTTATACTAATAAAAATTGCCCCCTATGTACAGGAATATAACTACTATAATACTGCCCCCTATGTACAGGAATATAACTACTATAATACTGCCCCCTATGTACAGGAATATAACTACTATAATACTGCCCCCTATGCACAGGAATATAACTACTATAATACTGCCCCTATGTACAGGAATATAACTACTATAATACTGCCCCCTATGTACAGGGATATAACTACTATAATACTGCCCCCTATGTACAGGAATATAACTACTATAATACTGCCCCCTAAGTACAAGAATATAACTACTATAATACTGCCGCCTATGTACAAGAATATAACTACTATAATACTGCCCCCTATGTACAAGGATATAACTACTATAATACTGCCCCCTATGTACAGGAATATAACTACTATAATACTGCCCCCTATGTACAAGAATATAACTACTATAATACTGCCCCCTATGTACAGGAATATAACTACTATAATACTGCCCCCTATGTACAAGAATATAACTACTATAATACTGCCCCCTATGTACAAGAATATAACTACTATAATACTGCCCCCTATGTACAAGAATATAACTACTATAATACTGCCCCCTATGTACAGGAATATAACTACTATAATACTACCCCTATGTACAGGAATATAACTACTATAATACTGCCCCCTATGTACAAGAATATAACTACTATAATACTGCCCCCTATGTACAGGGATATAACTACTATAATACAGCCCCCTACGTACAAGAATATAACTACTATAATACTGCCCCCTATGTACAAGAATATAACTACTATAATACTGCCCCCTATGTACAGGAATATAACTACTATAATACTGCCTCCTATGTACAGGAATATAACTACTATAATACTGCCTCCTATGTACAGGAATATAACTACTATAATACTGCCCCCTATGTACAGGAATATAACTACTATAATACTGCCCCCTATGTACAAGAATATAACTACTATAATACTGCCCCCTATGTACAGGAATATAACTACTATAATACTGCCCCCTATGTACAAGAATATAACTACTATAATACTGCCTCCTATGTACAGGAATATAACTACTATAATACTGCCCCCTATGTACAGGAATATAACTACTATAATACTGCCCCCTATGTACAAGAATATAACTACTATAATACTGCCTCCTATGTACAGGAATATAACTACTATAATACTGCCCCTATGTACAGGAATATAACTACTATAATACTGCTCCCTATGTACAGGAATATAACTGCTATAATACTGCCTGCTATGTACAGGAATATAACTACTATAATACTGCCCCCTATGTACAGGAATATAACTACTATAATACTGCCCCCTATGTACAAGAATATAACTACTATAATACTGCCCCTATGTACAGGCATATAACTACTATAATACTGCCCCCTATGTACAGGAATATAACTACTATAATACTGCCCCTATGTACAAGAATATAACTACTATAATACTGCCCCCTATGTACAGGAATATAACTACTATAATACTGCCCCCTATGTACAGGAATATAACTACTATAATACTGCCCCTATGTACAAGAATATAACTACTATAATACTGCCCCCTATGTACAGGAATATCACTACTATAATACTGCCCCCTATGTACAGGAATATAACTACTATAATACTGCCCCCTTGCTGAGAGGTTGTGTGCAGTGTGAGCTCCTGAGGTCTCCTCATGTCTGGAGCTAGCCCGGGGCGGGGCCACCCTGGGTGGGGATCTTCCCCATGCAAGGCCCAGGCTCCAAGGCCTAATCTGGGAAATAACTCCCAGACACCCAAACCAATGGATGAAAATCCTAAAGTCTCCGGTACAGTAAGTCATGTCAGCGGCTGCAGTTCTGCCAGAAGCAGCGGAGTAAATAATGAAGAGTTTGTGAAGAAAGAAGCAGCAGTAGTTAGTGCCAGTTTGGTGAAGTCACCTACCAGTGTGAATGTGCAGCAGAAGCCAGTGAGGGAATGCCAGGGAATGTCGGGTCATCCAGGACAGAGGAGCGAGCAGGTTGTGCAGGAGCAGAGGAAGTCTCCAGCACCGGCCTCAGCTGTGCCGTGTACACCTCCATCATCCAGGCAGAGGAAGCCTCCAGCCCCGGCCTCAGCTGTGCCGTGTACACCCCCATCATCCAGGCAGAGGAAGCCTCCAGCCCCGGCCTCACCTGTGCCGTGTACACCCCCATTATCCAGGCAGAGGAAGCCTCCAGCCCCGGCCTCACCTGTGCCGTGTACACCTCCATCATCCAGGCAGAGGAGGACTCCAGCCCCGGCCTCAGCTGTGCCTTGTACACCTCCATCATCCAGGCAGAGGAAGCCTCCAGCCCCGGCCTCACCTGTGCCGTGTACACCTCCATCATCCAGGCAGAGGAGGACTCCAGCCCCGGCCTCAGCTGTGCCTTGTACACCTCCATCATCCAGGCAGAGGAGGACTCCAGCCCCGGCCTCCCCTGTGCCGTGTACACCTCCATCATCCAGGCAGAGGAAGCCTCCAGCCCCGGCCTCAGCTGTGCCGTGTACACCTCCATCATCCAGGCAGAGGAAGCCTCCAGCCCCGGCCTCACCTGTGCCGTGTACACCTCCATCATCCAGGCAGAGGAAGCCTCCAGCCCCGGCCTCAGCTGTGCCGTGTACACCTCCATCATCCAGGCAGAGGAAGCCTCCAGCCCCGGCCTCACCTGTGCCGTGTACACCTCCATCAGCCAGGCAGAGGAAGCCTCCAGCCCCGGCCTCAGCTGTGCCGTGTACACCTCCATCATCCAGGCAGAGGAAGCCTCCAGCCCCGGCCTCAGCTGTGCCGTGTACACCTCCATCATCCAGGCAGAGGAAGCCTCCAGCCCCGGCCTCACCTGTGCCGTGTACACCTCCATCATCCAGGCAGAGGAAGCCTCCAGCCCCGGCCTCACCTGTGCCGTGTACACCTCCATCAGCCAGGCAGAGGAAGCCTCCAGCCCCGGCCTCAGCTGTGCCGTGTACACCTCCATCATCCAGGCAGAGGAAGCCTCCAGCCCCGGCCTCACCTGTGCCGTGTACACCTCCATCATCCAGGCAGAGGAGGACATCTCTGGAGAAGCAGACCTTGCTGGAGAACCTGCAGCAGCCTGTACTGATCCGCTCTGAGCGCACAAGGTATGGGAGTGGAGGCAGCAAGGCCGAGACCAAACTAGCAGGGAGGCCTCAGGGCGCGTTCACACATTGCGTTTTGACCTGCGTTTTCATTGCGTTTGAAACGCATATACAACAGCTGAGGAGAGGTGTTTTGCCTAATTTCATCACTGTTAACGTATGCGTTAACAAAACGCATCGTAAACGCGATGTTAACGCATGCGTTAACAAAGCGTTAACACATGCGTTTTGTTAACGCATGCGTTAACATTGCGTTTACAAACGTAAACGGTAATGTAATTAGGCAAATTACCTCACATCAGCTGTTGTATATGCGTTCCAAACGCAATGAAAACGCAACGTGTGAACGCGCCCTCAGGCTGCCACAAGTGCTGCTACTGGACAGTGTCACCCCCCAGCAGTAAGAGCCGCAGCGCGTCAGAACCCAACAGTGGCGCAGAGGCCCGGACCCAGCAGAGTGCCATCACCTACCACCTGTAAGAAACCTGCAGCAACTCCATGTACAGCGGCTGAGCGTGCACCTGCAGCACCCCCATGTGCAGCGGCTGAGCGTGCACCTGCAGCAACTCCCTATGCAGCGGCTGAGCGTGCACCTGCAGCAACTCCATGTGCAGCGGCTGAGCGTGCACCTGCAGCACCTCCATGTGCAGCGGCTGAGCGTGCACCTGCAGCACCTCCATGTGCAGCGGCTGAGCGTGCACCTGCAGCAACTCCCTATGCAGCGGCTGAGCGTGCACCTGCAGCAACTCCATGTGCAGCGGCTGAGTGTGCACCTGCAGCACCTCCATGTGCAGCGGCTGAGCGTGCACCTGAGCTCCTCCTGGCTGATCAGATCCCAGCACTGGTAAAGAGACTGGGAAACCTGAAGGAACAAAAACTGCTGCTACAAAAAAACATTGACTGTGCCTACAAGCTGAAGGCAGCAAACCCGGAGAGACATGAGCTGTTAGACAAGAAGCTCACCACCCTGGCCAAGCAGCTCGCTGACAATGTCGCCCAGACTGAGGCTGTCCTGGAGCAGATGGGTCCCCTGGCAGAGACCTACAGGAACCAGGAGCGCTTCCAGGCCCAGAGACATCATGGAGGGGCATCTAATCCGGCAACTGAGACCAAGGGGAAACCTATACTCCAGCCTGCGACTTTCCCATACCAGCAAGGGGATCTCTACAAGAAAGATAAAGCCATGAAACAGCAACCACCCACAGCAGAAGCACCACAAGTCCCAGCAGCCTGCAATCAGCAGAAGGATCACAGCCGTCCCTCTGATGTTACCAGAGCAGAGCAAACACCACATGTCCCAGCATTCAGCGTGCAACGTGGACATCTGCCTGATGGTAGCGGAGAACAAGCACCACAAGTCCCAGATGACGGCTCACTGCAGCAGGACTGTGCACCTGATCCTGAAGGTAACGCTGTGGCATCTGAGCAGGATCATCAGGACTCTGCTGGGACTGATTGTACTGACATTGATGGGACTTCAGTGCCTGATACTGCTCATACATCAGTGCCTAATGCTGTTTCTAATATCTGTGACACTGCTGCCCCCAATGTTGGTGATAATGCTGATGCATCTGTATCTCCTCCTGATAATACCATTGTGTGTGATAATGTTCCAGCAGGGGAAGCGCAGTCTGTGTGGGATGTTGCCATAGAGCAGGCAGAGCAGTGTATGGAGGCTGATGGTGGGGAGGGGGTAGTACAGTCTGATGCTCAGGACTTCCCCCCTCTAGTTGCTGAGGTAGCAGACCCTCAGAGTGCAGGAGCCCAGCAGCCCCCGCAGCGCCCCCAGACACAGCAGGGTACGGGCCCTCACCAGTCTTCTTCTGGCAACGCCTGGAGCCGGGGTGCACCATCTTTTTCATCCGGCTCTCATTACACCGGTCAGGCATTTAAGAGGAGGAATGTGGTGAGATTTAGGCACAAAGGGGCCAAGGAGGACCTACCTGACAGGCGGTTTGTGGTCAGGTCGCTATTGTGTGAACAAATGGGTTTCTCGCCAAGTGACATTTTGGCAGTAATTAACCTCCCCGATCGCCAGGGATATGATGTGAGCTTTAAGCTGATGGGTAACCTGGACCGCTTTTGGGCCATCTTCCCCAGGTTTAGAGATGCAGAGGGGTGGAATAATTTCAGCTTCATCCCCATCTCTAAGCTTGGTCCAGTCACTGTCACAGTCATCTTCTGGAATGAGTCTGTTCCCCAGCAGGATATTGTCATCTGGCTCAAGAGGCACTGTGACCTTATGTCAGAGCTCACCAAGACCCGGGATGAGGACGGGATCTGGACAGGAGGGTGGAAGGTCCTGGTGAAATTAAGACAATACAACAACATAACCCAGCATCTGCCCAACTCCTTCTTCATTGGCCGGGAGAAGGGGGTATGTTTCTATCCAGGTCAGCTCCGTAGATGCTTCAAATGCGGTAGAGTCGGTCACATCGCCAGTAATTGCTCTGTGGTCAAGTGCAGCCTGTGTGGGGATATCGGCCATGTGAGTGCGGACTGCCAGAACATCAGGTGTAACCTGTGCGGTGAGATCGGGCATGCCCACAGGGATTGTCCCAATGCCTGGCACAACATCTGTAAGAGCTTCCCTGATGAAGACCTATTGGCAGGGGCAGATGACCTGGGGGAGGAGGAGGCATTGTTATTAGGGTCAGATCAGGCTACGCCAGAACCTCAGCAGGTCCTAGAATCAAGTGATGCTGTACCAACACCAGACCAGCCTCAGACCCAAACCACAGAGGGAGATATGGAAGTTGTCCAGCAGGTTGCACCACCCTCAGTGCTCATTCCCTCTCCAGCCACAACATCTGCTAATAAGAGGAGGAAAAAAGATAGGTCCACCCGGAAGCCTGAGGGTGAGTGGACCACAGTTCACAAGTCATCAAAGATCAGAGTGGACAGTGGAACAGACATGACCATGACAGTCAATAGATTCAGTGTCCTCTCAGAGTCAGACGCAGAGGAGGAGCTAGAGAAGGAACTGCAGAGGATGGTGGCAGAGTATGATGAGGATCCCGATGGTGACCCCCCCTCAAAACGGAGACCCCATAGGGTGGGGCCAGATTCTGAATCAGACATGGAGACGGGTGGTGAAGAGGAGGGATCTGATCCAGATTTATGATGATGGGGACACTCTCTCTGCTTCTTGTTATAGCTCTAATGGCGAACTTCAACCTGAAAATAATATCTAGCAATGTCAACAGCATTAGGGCAAGAAGGACAAGACATGCGGTGTATGAACATCTACATTATCTCGATGCCGATGTCTTTTTCCTACAGGAGACTCATCTTAATAGTCTTAGTTTGTTAAAAGAAGCAGAGAGAGAATGGCGCTCCGGGCCGTCCATCTGGTCACTGTCTGTGGAGCCGTGTGCCGGGGTCTCCATACTGTTTAATACCCACGATGTCACCATTCACAGACTAACCGAGGTGTCGATGGGAAGATGTTTGGTGCTGGAGGTTACTATCCGAGGTAGAAGGCTCCGGCTTATCAATATCTATGGTCCACAGACAGTGACTGACAGAGTCAATCTATTTAATGATGTGAAGCCATATTTATTTACATCTCTCCCAGTCATCATGGCGGGTGATTTCAACGCCACTAGGACATTGAGTGACAGACCCACTGGTAGGCCTCTTGCTAGGGACTCTAAGGTCTTAAATGATATTATAACACAGTCAGGTTTGTCTGATGTCTTTGTGCAGGGTGGTAGAAAACCCAAATTTACCTACTCCTGTGCTGGGAGGTATAGCAGAATAGACCTGGCGCTGGTGAGTCCCTCGGAGGTCATTGGGGATAGAAGTGAGAAGTCTGTCCCATACTCGGATCACCTGGCCCTATACTTCTACTTGGGTAATACAGAACGGCCAGATATAGGAAGAGGCTTGTGGAGACTAAATTCTACCCTATTAGAAGAGGTTTTTGTCCAGGAGCAAGTCCACTCTCTTATACAGGGTGAATCGGAGAGAGTGTATTTCTATGACAATATATCTGACTGGTGGGAGAACGTCAAGGAGGAGATCAGGTCCCTCTTAAAGAGACTGTCAGTAAAGAAGGGTAAGAGTAAGTACAGCCAGTATCTCAAGCTGCGGAAAGAATTGGAGTCACTGTATTCGGCGGGAGGGGGGGACAAACAAAAGATTGACCGACTGAAGTCTGAAATAAAGCAGTATCAGTACAGCCGCTACACGTCCCTGGTTGTGGAGCGTGACTATGGAGACTTAGTCACGCCAGATCTGTATGAGAGTTGCCGGGAACGTGTGGCCAAGAAATCAATCACAGGTCTCACTGACTCCCAGGGAGTTTTACAGGAATCTCGGGAGGGTATCCTGGGGGTGGTGAGATCCTACTATGCTGAGTTATTTCAGAAGAAGGTTTTGGATAAAGACAAAATGGCTCAATTCTTGGAGGCAACTCCAGGTCCTGACATTAGGGATTTGGACTTTTCTCCTTTGACAGCAGGAATAACAGAGGAGGAGGTTAAAGAGGCCATTGATAAGTTACATCTGAAGAAGGCACCAGGTCCTGACGGTATAACAGCAGAATTCTATAAGAAGTTCAGAGACCTCTTAGCCCCGATCCTTGTGGATGTGTTTACCAATTGTCTAGAAAATCACCTGATGCCTCCATCCATGAGAGTGTCCTCCCTTATTCTGCTGTCCAAAGGTAAGGAGCCGAGTGACATCAAGAACTGGAGGCCGATCGCCCTCTTGAATGTCGACAGGAAGATTCTGGCAAAAATTCTATTCTCTAGATTAGTCTGTTTGTCCCCGGCACTGTTGGCAGGCTCCCAGTACGGCACAGTAAGAGGGCGGAACATCTCTGGAGCAGTCATCTCGATAAGGGAGATGTTTGAGAGATGTAAAGCTCTGAGGTGTGGGAGATATGTTGTAGGTCTGGACCAGGCTAAAGCCTTTGACAGGGTTGATCACGATTATCTATGGGCCACTTTGTCAAAGTACGGTATTCCGGGACAATTTATAGGTTGGCTGAGAACTTTGTACAGAGAGGCGAAGAGCTTTCCTCTGATCAATGGTTGGCAGGGGGACACTTTCGGAGTAGAGGCAGGGGTGCGACAAGGTTGTCCTCTGAGTCCACTGCTGTATGTGTTTGCCATAGACCCGTTCCTGAGATCACTGCAGCGGTGTGATTTTCAGGGGGTGCCTGTCCCCCATTGCTTGCCTTTGAAGGTAGTCGCCTACGCGGATGATGTGACTGTGGTGATATCTGAGCCTCGTGAGGTGGAGATGTTGTCTGCAGCCATCAGAAGTTACTCAGAGGCCTCCGGGTCTATGGTCAACCTTGAGAAGAGTCAAGCTTTCTGGACATTGGATGCTGCTCCTGGCTTTGATCTGCCACAGTTCGCCAAGGCCTCCACCCATATTAAGATCCTTGGGGTGATATTTGGGAGGGAAGACAATGCCAAACTAAATTGGGAGGAGAAGTTGGAAGCCGGAAATGTAAAGGTTCAGCGATGGAAGAACTGGAGGCTGACCTATAGAGAAAGGGTTACTCTGCTGAAGACTTACCTGGTCCCTGTCTTCCTCTATGTCTCTGTCGTCTTTCCTTTGCCAGAATCTTTCTCCGCTCGGCTCTTTAGCCTGTTCTTCCAGCTTTTATGGGGGAACAGGTTGAACCCAGTAAAAAGAGGGATCACCTACCTGCAGAGGAGAGAGGGTGGGCTGGATATGTTAAATCCAAGGGTCTTCTTTGACTCCATGTTTCTGAAAGTCAATTTTGGTTGCCTGGACTCAAACAATGATCTCCTGTGGGTAAGTAGTGTCAGGGACTGGATATTGCCTTCTGCAGAGTCTTGGGTGCGAGGCGGCAGTCTCAAGAGGGGCCGATGGACTCCTGGCTTCCTCCCCCAGTATCTGGTATATGGTCTGAAGTGTGTCAGGATGTGGAAGCTGGAGAAGTCCTACATTGTCAGTAACACCAGGAGAGATCTCTACTCTAGGATATGTCGGGCTTTCTACCACTCCCCACTTGCTCTCAGAGACTGTGTGACCACCACCTTACAGAAGAGTCTCGGGTTCCTCAATGGGAAGCGACTTCCCCCCAAGTTGTTTGATATCTCTTGGTTGTCACTACATGGGAAGTTATTTGTGAGAGGGAACCTAAAGTTTGTGAGTGTGGCAGATAGGAAGTGTCCCCTGGGGTGTCAGCAGGAGGAGACGATGGAGCATTTCATCTCTGAGTGCTGGGGAGGGAGGAAGATCTGGAAGGAAGTGTCTGACCTGCTGAACATCCCGAGGCTGCAATTCCTCCAGTACCCGGACATCATCTATGGCGTCCCATCTCCAGATGGTGATATAGATCCGGGAACCATGTATCTCATAATAACAGTGATAAAGTATTACCACTGGCATGCCAGAACCCGGGTGTCCCTACATAGTGAGGACTATAACTACACGGCTGTGGTATCCCAAATATGGTCTGAGCTCCGGTGGATAAAATCACTGGAAGTCAGAAAAGACCAGAGAAATAGGAAATTATGGAGGAATATATCTGGTGTTTAATTTCTATATTTATTGATTTAGCTTTTTTCTTTTTCCTTTCCAGCAGCAGCAGCTATAGACTCTAAGTTACATTTACTCTGAGATTATATTTGTTTAATTCCTAATTGTGTATACAGAAGAATGTATTTATGATTTTGTTTATACTATAATACTGCCCCCTATGTACAGGAATATAACTATTATAATACTGCCCCCTATGTACAAGAATATAACTACTATAATACTGCCCCCTATGTACAAGAATATAACTACTATAATACTGCCCCCTATGTACAGGAATATAACTACTATAATACTGCTCCCTATGTACAAGAATATAACTACTATAATACTGCCCCCTATGTACAGGAATATAACTACTATAATACTGCTCCCTATGTACAAGAATATAACTACTATAATACTGCCCCCTATGTACAGGGATATAACTACTATAATACTGCCCCCTATGTACAAGAATATAACTACTATAATACTGCCCCCTATGTACAAGTATATAACTACTATAATACTGCCCCCTATGTACAAGAATATAACTACTATAATACTGCCCCCTATGTACAGGAATATAACTATTATAATACTGCCCCCTATGTACAAGAATATAACTACTATAATACTGCCCCCTATGTACAAGAATATAACTACTATAATACTGCCCCTATGTACAGGAAAATAACTACTATAATACTGCCCCCTATGTACAGGAAAATAACTACTATAATACTGCCCCCTATGTACAGGGATATAACTACAATAATACTGACCCCTATGTACAGGAATATAACTACTATAATACTGCCTCCTATGTACAGGAATATAACTACTATAATACTGCCCCCTATGTACAGGGATATAACTACTATAATACTGCCCCCTATGTACAGGGATATAACTACTATAATACTGACCCCTATGTACAGGAATATAACTACTATAATACTGACCCCTATGTACAGGAATATAACTACTATAATACTGCCTCCTATGTACAGGAATATAACTACTATAATACTGCCCTCTATGTACAGGGATATAACTACTATAATACTGCCCCCTATGTACAAGAATATAACTACTATAATACTGCCCCCTATGTACAGGAATATAACTACTATAATACTGCCTCCTATGTACAGGAATATAACTACTATAATACTGCCCCCTGTGTACAGGAATATAACTACTATAATACTGCCTCCTATGTACAGGAATATAACTACTATAATACTGCCCCCTATGTACAGGAATATAACTACTATAATACTGCCCCCAATGTACAAGAATATAACTACTATAATACTGCCCCCTATGTACAGGAATATAACTACTATAATACTGCCCCCTATGTACAGGAATATAACTACTATAATACTGTCCCCTATGTACAAGAATATAACTACTATAATACTGCCCCCTATGTACAAGAATATAACTACTATAATACTGTCCCCTATGTACAAGAATATAACTACTATAATACTGTCCCTATGTACAGGAATATAACTACTATAATACTGCCCCCTATGTACAAGAATATAACTACTATAATACTGCCCCCTATGTACAGGAATATAACTACTATAATACTGCCCCCTATGTACAGGAATATAACTACTATAATACTGCCCCCTATGTACAGGAATATAACTACTATAATACTGCCTCCTATGTACAAGAATATAACTACTATAATACTGCCCCCTATGTACAGGAATATAACTACTATAATACTGCCCCCTATGTACAAGAATATAACTACTATAATACTGCCCCCTATGTACAGGAATATAACTACTATAATACTGCCCCCTATGTACAGGAATATAACTACTATAATACTGCCCCCTATGTACAGGAATATAACTACTATAATACTGCCCCCTATGTACAGGAATATAACTACTATAATACTGCCCCCTATGTACAGGAATATAACTACTATAATACTGCCCCCTATGTACAGGAATATAACTACTATAATACTGCCCCCTATGTACAGGAATATAACTACTATAATACTGCCCCCTATGTACAGGAATATAACTACTATAATACTGCCCCCTATGTACAGGAATATAACTACTATAATACTGCCCCCTATGTACAGGAATATAACTACTATAATACTGCCCCCTATGTACAGGAATATAACTACTATAATACTGCCCCCTATGTACAGGAATATAACTACTATAATACTGCCCCCTATGTACAGGGATATAACTACTATAATACTGCCCCCTATGTACAGGAATATAACTACTATAATACTGCCCCCTATGTACAGGAATATAACTACTATAATACTGCCCCCTATGTACAGGAATATAACTACTATAATACTGCCCCTATGTACAGGAATATAACTACTATAATACTGCCCCCTATGTACAGGAATATAACTACTATAATACTGCCCCCTATGTACAGGAATATAACTACTATAATACTGCCCCCTATGTACAGGAATATAACTATTATAATACTGCCCCCTATGTACAGGAATATAACTACTATAATACTGCCCCCTATGTACAAGAATATAACTACTATAATACTGCCCCCTATGTACAGGGATATAACTACTATAATACTGCCCCCTATGTACAGGAATATAACTACTATAATACTGCCCCCTATGTACAGGAATATAACTACTACAATACTGCCCCCTATGTACAGGAATATAACTACTATAATACTGCCCCCTATGTACAAGAATATAACTACTATAATACTGCCCCCTATGTACAGGAATATAACTACTATAATACTGCTCCCTATGTACAGGAATATAACTACTATAATACTGCCCCCTATGTACAAGAATATAACTACTATAATACTGCCCCCTATGTACAAGAATATAACTACTATAATACTGCTCCCTATGTACAAGACTATAACTACTATAATACTGCCCTCAAACCAAACTCCTCCTTGCAGCGTGTGGGGTGACTGCAGAGCGTCGTCCTTGCAGCGTGTGGGGTGACTGCAGAGCGTCGTCCTTGCAGCGTGTGGGGTGACTGCAGAGCGTCCTCCTCCTTGCAGCGTGTGGGGTGACTGCAGAGCGTCCTCCTCCTTGCAGCGTGTGGGGTGACTGCAGAGCGTCGTCCTTGCAGCGTGTGGGGTGACTGCAGAGCGTCCTCCTCCTTGCAGCGTGTGGGGTGACTGCAGAGCGTCCTCCTCCTTGCAGCGTGTGGGGTGACTGCAGAGCGTCCTCCTCCTTGCAGCGTGTGGGGTGACTGCAGAGCGTCCTCCTCCTTGCAGCGTGTGGGGTGACTGCAGAGCGTCCTCCTCCTTGCAGCGTGTGGGGTGACTGCAGAGCGTCCTCCTCCTTGCAGCGTGTGGGGTGACTGCAGAGCGTCCTCCTCCTTGCAGCGTGTGGGGTGACTGCAGAGCGTCCTCCTCCTTGCAGCGTGTGGGGTGACTGCAGAGCGTCCTCCTCCTTGCAGCGTGTGGGGTGACTGCAGAGCGTCCTCCTCCTTGCAGCGTGTGGGGTGACTGCAGAGCGTCCTCCTCCTTGCAGCGTGTGGGGTGACTGCAGAGCGTCCTCCTCCTTGCAGCGTGTGGGGTGACTGCAGAGCGTCCTCCTCCTTGCAGCGTGTGGGGTGACTGCAGAGCGTCCTCCTCCTTGCAGCGTGTGGGGTGACTGCAGAGCGTCCTCCTCCTTGCAGCGTGTGGGGTGACTGCAGAGCGTCCTCCTCCTTGCAGCGTGTGGGGTGACTGCAGAGCGTCCTCCTCCTTGCAGCGTGTGGGGTGACTGCAGAGCGTCCTCCTCCTTGCAGCGTGTGGGGTGACTGCAGAGCGTCCTCCTCCTTGCAGCGTGTGGGGTGACTGCAGAGCGTCCTCCTCCTTGCAGCGTGTGGGGTGACTGCAGAGCGTCCTCCTCCTTGCAGCGTGTGGGGTGACTGCAGAGCGTCCTCCTCCTTGCAGCGTGTGGGGTGACTGCAGAGCGTCCTCCTCCTTGCAGCGTGTGGGGTGACTGCAGAGCGTCCTCCTCCTTGCAGCGTGTGGGGTGACTGCAGAGCGTCCTCCTCCTTGCAGCGTGTGGGGTGACTGCAGAGCGTCCTCCTCCTTGCAGCGTGTGGGGTGACTGCAGAGCGTCCTCCTCCTTGCAGCGTGTGGGGTGACTGCAGAGCGTCCTCCTCCTTGCAGCGTGTGGGGTGACTGCAGAGCGTCCTCCTCCTTGCAGCGTGTGGGGTGACTGCAGATCGTCCTCCTCCTTGCAGCGTGTGGGGTGACTGCAGATCGTCCTCCTCCTTGCAGCGTGTGGGGTGACTGCAGATCGTCCTCCTCCTTGCAGCGTGTGGGGTGACTGCAGAGCGTCGTCCTCCTTGCAGCGTGTGGGGTGACTGCAGAGCGTCGTCCTCCTTGCAGCGTGTGGGGTGACTGCAGAGCGTCGTCCTCCTTGCAGCGTGTGGGGTGACTGCAGAGCGTCGTCCTCCTTGCAGCGTGTGGGGTGACTGCAGAGCGTCGTCCTCCTTGCAGCGTGTGGGGTGACTGCAGAGCGTCCTCCTTGCAGCTTGTGGTGTTACTGCAGAGCATCCCCCTGGTCTCCTCCGGATTCTCCCAGCATGCTGTGCTGCAGCAGGTTTCGGCATTTGAGGGATCATGTGACCACCTGTCACATGACTGCGCTGCTGCACTGATGTCAGGTCAGTCGGTCTCATGGTTAACCCCTTCCCTGCTGCTTCCTTCATTAACCCCTTCATGGTCATGACGTTAACCCTTTCTCTGATGTCTCTGGGGCTCTGGGTCAGGGGTCGCAGCAGCCCCCGCCAGTGATGGGCTTAACCCTTTCAGGACTGGTGTGGACCCTTCTTCTGAATCTCATCATGACATTGACCTGAAGGTCCTGGGTCATGACTTCTCACTGCTGAGGGGTCACTGCTGAGGGGTCACTGCTGAGGGGTCACTGCTGTGTATCAGTCTCCAATCCAAGCTGCAGGATACAACAGTTACAAACCCTCAGCTGTGAGAGGTCGGGATGATATTCTCTCCCTGTGACATTGTTGTCTCCTTCTCACGTGTTTGGCCGCATCACACGGTCCTATCACTACAAGCCGAAACTAGAGATGGGGGCGAGACGGGAGATTGGGGGGGGGGCGAGACGGGAGATTGGGGGGGGGGGCGAGACGGGAGATTGGGGGGGGGGGCGAGACGGGAGATTGGGGGGGGGGGCGAGACGGGAGATTGGGGGGGGGGGGCGAGACGGGAGATTGGGGGGGGGGGCGAGACGGGAGATTGGGGGGGGGGGCGAGACGGGAGATTGGGGGGGGGGCGAGACGGGAGATTGGGGGGGGGGGGCGAGACGGGAGATGGGGGGGGGGGGGCGAGACGGGAGATTGGGGGGGGGGGCGAGACGGGAGATTGGGGGGGGGCGAGACGGGAGATTGGGGGGGGGGGCGAGACGGGAGATTGGGGGGGGGCGAGATGGGAGATTGGGGGGGGGGCGAGGCGGGAGATGTCATTGGTACATGAAGCCCAAGCCGCAATGTGGCGGCTGTCTTCGTGTCGCCCTCTGCAGGTTCATATGATGGTCAGTGTGGCCCAGTAAAGGGCACGGTGAGAGCAGGGGGCGCCAGAAGAGATTTTATGGGATTTTATCCATTTCTAAATAACGTTTTGGAATCAAATGTAAAGGGCAACATTGTGCGTTCCTTCCTGTGTCGCTGCTGCGCTGAGGTCCGCCGGAGTTCACCTTCTTCTTCCCGGTGCAGGTAATCGCTAATCTTGCGACACAAATCCTTTTTTAAATTCCATGGTTTGTCCGAATCCATCAGGTTGTCCGATGCCCACGCCCCCTATTTCTGTCGCGTGCAAGCCGGCGCCGATGCGCCAAAATCCAATCTCATGCGCCAAGAACCCGGAGCAATTCTGCGCAAACCAGAAATATTCAGGAAACCCGGTGAAAGTGCGGCGATCAATCCCTTAGTAAATGAGCCCCAACGACTCATTTTTCCATTGAGGAGTCACTGAAGACTAACCAACACATGGACCTCCTCTACGAGAAGCCTGGAGGTGGCCACGGCGGCAGGACCAGGAGGTTGTCGGTGCCACAACTGTGGTACCAGCTCCAAAACACTTCACCCATTGGACCTTAACATCCCAATCCATGGAGACCTTGGAGAGGTTGGTTCTCGCACATCTATGGACGCCCTACAGGTCGCTTATCGACCGGGCATTGGGGGGATGATCACCCACCTTCTACATCACCTGGAGACACCATACAGCCAGGGCTACTAAGGGACAAACTGGACCTGGCTGGAGTGGACCAGCACCTTTTCTATTTGGACCCTAGACCTACCTCACAAACCGACCTCAGTATGTGAGAGCCGGGACTGTGTGTGGGACACTATGATGAGTACTACAGGTGCACCTCCAGGTAGTCCAGGTGCACCTCCAGGTAGTTCAGGTGCACCTCCAGGTACAGTCCTGGCTCCTTCCTCGTCACATTGTACACAGCTAACTTCAGGGACAATTCATGTAGCCGCCACCTCCAGAAGTTCTCTGATGAGTCTGCTATCTTTGGCCTCATTACAGGTGAGAACAACAAGGAGTACAAGTTTCTGATCCGGGAATTTTTGGACTAGTGGCAGCAGAACCACCTTAGGGTTAATGCTGGGAAGACCGAGGAGATGGTGGTGAACTTGCGTCTCAGCCAGTGCTCATCCAGGGGACGGACACAGAGGCAGTGAAGTCCTATAAGTACTTGGATGTCCTCCTCAACAATAAGCTGGAGTGGGCTGAGGACATAAATGCACATCTCCGGAGGGGTCAGAGCCGGCTCTACCTGCTGAGGAGGCTGAGGACATAAATGCACATCTCCGGAGGGGTCAGAGCCGGCTCTACCTGCTGAGGAGGCTGAGGACATAAATGCACATCTCCGGAGGGGTCAGAGCCGGCTCTACCTGCCGGCTCTGATATATGCACATCACAGGAGGATTTAGAGCCGGCTCTACCTGCTGAGAAGGCTGAGGGCATTCGGAGTGTGGGGGCTCTACTTGAGACATTCTTCAGCTTTGTACTGGCATCAGCATCTTCTCTGGTGAAGTCTGTTGGGGAAGCCACATCTCCGCAAGGAAGAGAATCAGACTGATTAGGAAAGCCGGCTCTGTCCTGGGGTGTCCGCCAGACACTGTGCGGGTGGTTTTTGAGGATAGGACATGTGGTAGATGATAATGATGTGGTGTATGGTGGACATGTAGTAGATGATGATGTGGTGTATGGTGGACATGTGGTAGATAATGATGTGGTGTATGGTGGACATGTGGTAGATGATGATGAGGTGTATGGTGGACATGTGGTAGATGATGATGTGTTGTTGGGTGGACATGTGGTAGATGATGATGAGGTGTATGGTGGACATGTGGTAGATGATGATGTGGTGTAGGGTGGACATGTGGTAGATGATGATGTGGTGTATGGTGGACATGTGGTAGATGATGATGAGGTGTATGGTGGACATGTGGTAGATGATGATGAGGTGTATGGTGGACATGTGGTAGATGATGATGTGGTGTAGGGTGGACATGTGGTAGATGATGATGTGGTGTATGGTGGACATGTGGTAGATGATGATGTGTTGTTGGGTGGACATGTGGTAGATGATGATGTGGTGTATGGTGGACATGTGGTAGATGATGATGTGGTGTAGTGTGGACATGTGGTAGATGATGATGTGGTAGATGATGATGTGTTGTTGGGAGGACATGTGGTAGATGATGATGAGGTGTATGGTGGACATGTGGTAGATGATGATGTGGTATAGGGTGGACATGTGGTAGAGGATGATGTGGTGTATGGTGGACATGTGGTAGATGATGAGGTGTATGGTGGACATGTGGTAGATGATGATGTGTTGTTGGGTGGACATGTGGTAGATGATGATGTGGTGTATGGTGGACATGTGGTAGATGATGATGTGGTGTAGTGTGGACATGTGGTAGATGATGATGTGGTAGATGATGATGTGTTGTTGGGAGGACATGTGGTAGATGATGATGAGGTGTAGTGTGGACATGTGGTAGATGATGATGTGGTGTAGGGTGGACATGTGGTAGATGATGATGTGGTGTAGGGAGAACATGTGGTAGATGATGATGTGGTGTAGGATGGACATGTGGTAGATGATGATGATGTGGTGTAGGGAGGACATGTTGTAGATGATGATGTGGTGTAGGGTGGACATGTGGTAGATGATGATGTGGTGTAGGGTGGACATGTGGTAGATGATGATGTGGTGTAGGGTGGACATGTGGTAGATGATGATGTGGTGTAGGGAGGACATGTGGTAGATGATGATGTGGTGTAGGGTGGACATGTGGTAGATGATGATGAGGTGTAGGGTGGACATGTAGTAGATGATGATGTGGTGTAGGATGTACATGTGGTAGATGATGATGATGAGGTGTAGGATGGACATGTGGTAGATGATGATGTGGTGTAGGGTGGACATGTGGTAGATGATGATGTGGTGTAGGGAGAACATGTGGTAGATGATGATGTGGTGTAGGGAGGACATGTGGTAGATGATGATGTGGTGTATGGTGGACATGTGGTAGATGATGATGATGATGAGGTGTAGGGTGGACATGTGGTAGATGATGATGAGGTGTATGGTGGACATGTGGTAGATGATGATGATGTGGTGTATGGTGGACATGTGGTAGATGATGATGAGGTGTATGGTGGACATGTGGTAGATGATGATGTGGTGTAGGGTGGACATGTGGTAGATGATGATGTGGTGTAGGGTGGACATGTGGTAGATGATGATGTGGTGTAGTGTGGACATGTGGTAGATGGTGATGTGGTGTAGGGTGGACATGTGGTAGATGATGATGTGGTGTAGGATGGACATGTGGTAGATGATGATGATGAGGTGTAGGATGGACATGTGGTAGATGATGATGTGGTGTAGGGTGGACATGTGGTAGATGATGATGTGGTGTAGGGAGAACATGTGGTAGATGATGATGTGGTGTAGGGAGGACATGTTGTAGATGATGATGTGCTGTAGGATGGACATGTGGTAGATGATGATGAGGTGTATGGTGGACATGTGGTAGATGATGATGTGGTGTATGGTGGACATGTGGTAGATGATGATGTGGTGTATGGTGGACATGTGGTAGATGATGATGAGGTGTATGGTGGACATGTGGTAGATGATGATGAGGTGTATGGTGGACATGTGGTAGATGATGATGTGGTGTATGGTGGACATGTGGTAGATGATGATGATTTGGTGTATGTTGGACATATGGTAGATGATGATGTGGTGTAGGGAGGACATGTGGTAGATGATGATGTGGTGTATATTGGACATGTGGTAGATGATGATGATGTGGTGTATGTTGGACATGTGGTAGATGATGATGTGGTGTATGGTGGACATGTGGTAGATGATGATGTGGTGTATGGTGGACATGTGGTAGATGATGATGTGGTGTATGGTGGACATGTGGTAGATGATGATGTGGTGTAGGGTGGACATGTGGTAGATGATGATGTGGTGTAGGGTGGACATGTGGTAGATGATGATGTGGTGTAGGGTGGACATGTGGTAGATGATGATGAGGTGTATGGTGGACATGTGGTAGATGATGATGTGGTGTATATTGGACATGTGGTAGATGATGATGATGTGGTGTATGTTGGACATGTGGTAGATGATGATGTTGTGTAGGGAGGACATGTGGTAGATGATGATGTTGTGTAGGGAGGACATGTGGTAGATGATGTGGTGTAGGGTGGACATGTGGTAGATGATGATGTGGTGTAGGGTGGACATGTGGTAGATGATGATGTGGTGTAGGGTGGACATGTGGTAGATGATGATGTGGTGTAGGGTGGACATGTGGTAGATGATGATGATGATGAGGTGTAGGATGGACATGTGGTAGATGATGATGATGAGGTGTATGGTGGACATGTGGTAGATGATGATGTGGTGTAGGGAGGACATGTGGTAGATGATGTGGTGTAGGGTGGACATGTGGTAGATGATGATGTGGTGTAGGGTGGACATGTGGTAGATGATGATGTGGTGTAGGGTGGACATGTGGTAGAAGATGATGATGAGGTGTAGGATGGACATGTGGTAGATGATGATGATGATGAGGTGTAGGATGGACATGTGGTAGATGATGATGTTGTGTAGGGAGGACATGTGGTAGATGATGAAGTGTAGGGAGGACATGTGGTAGATGATGTGGTGTAGGGTGGACATGTGGTAGATGATGATGTGGTGTAGGGAGGACATGTGGTAGATGATGTGGTGTAGGGTGGACATGTGGTAGATGATGATGTGGTGTATGGTGGACATGTGGTAGATGATGATGTGGTGTATGGTGGACATGTGGTAGATGATGATGAGGTGTATGGTGGACATGTGGTAGATGATGATGTTGTGTAGGGAGGACATGTGGTAGATGATGATGTTGTGTAGGGAGGACATGTGGTAGATGATGATGTTGTGTAGGGAGGACATGTGGTAGATGATGTGGTGTAGGGTGGACATGTGGTAGATGATGATGATGTGGTGTAGGGTGGACATGTGGTAGATGATGATGTGTATGTCGGATCGTGTATGTAGCACATGTGGGGTATATTTGGTCTGTACGGCAGGTGAGAGGTGGGGTATTTCGGATCCCTGGGGTAACTCGATGTGTCAGGTGTTTTGGGTGGGTCGTCTATTTCCGATGCCGGGTGAAGGGTTCAGGTCACATTCCCCACGGATCCTGTGGGATCTTCTACGTCTTTATCTTTTATGTCGTTGTATCCTCACAGGTTATGATGCCCCCACGCCTGCTACAGCGGAAGCGCGATAAGGAGAAGGGCTGAGCCAAGGTCCTGACCCCTCCAAACTGGACCCCACACAAAGTCTCAGGCGGCTCGTATGTTCCTCTGTCATGAGCAGCTCACAGGTGTCTTCTGAGGTCCACGAGATTGTGTCATCTGTTATCCACAATGTAAGTAAGATATGAAATATGGGGGAGGGGGGTGTATTACATGTGTGATATTACATGGGGGGTATTACATGTGTGATATTACATGGGGGGGTATTACATGTGTGATATTACATGGGGGGAGGGGGTGTATTACATGTGTGATATTACATGGGGGGGTATTACATGTGTGATATTACATGGGGGGAGGGGGTGTATTACATGTGTGATATTACATGGGGGGAGGGGTGTATTACATGTGTGATATTACATGGGGGGAGGGGGTGTATTACATGTGTGATATTACATGGGGGGAGGGGTGTATTACATGTCTGATATTACATGGGGGGAGAGGGGTGTATTACATGTGTGATATTACATGAGGGGGTGTATTACATGTGTGATATTACATGGGGGGAGGGGGGTGTATTACATGTGTGATATTACATGGGGGGGGGTGTATTACATGTGTGATATTACATGGGGGGAGGGGTGTATTACATGTGTGATATTACATGGGGGGAGGGGTGTATTACATGTGTGATATTACATGGGGGGAGGGGTGTATTACATGTGTGATATTACATGGGGGGGGGGGTGTATTACATGTGTGATATTACATGGGGGGGGGTATTACATGTGTGATATTACATGGGGGAGGGGGTGTATTACATGTGTGATATTACATGGGGGGAGGGGTGTATTACATGTGTGATATTACATGGGGGAGGGGGTGTATTACATGTGTGATATTACATGGGGGGAGGGGTGTATTACATGTGTGATATTACATGGGGGGAGGGGGGTGTATTACATGTGTGATATTACATGGGGGGAGGGGTGTATTACATGTGTGATATTACATGGGGGAGGGGTGTATTACATGTGTGATATTACATGGGGGGAGGGGGCTGTATTACATGTGTTATATTACATGGGGGAGGGGTGTATTACATGTGTGATATTACATGGGGGGAGGGGTGTATTACATGTGTGATATTACATGGGGGGAGGGGTGTATTACATGTGTGATATTACATGGGGGGAGGGGTGTATTACATGTGTGATATTACATGGGGGGAGGGGTGTATTACATGTGTGATATTACATGGGGGGAGGGGTGTATTACATGTGTGATATTACATGGGGGGAGGGGTGTATTACATGTGTGATATTACATGGGGGGAGGGGGGTGTATTACATGTGTGATATTACATGGGGGAGGGGGTGTATTACATGTGTGATATTACATGGGGGGGGTATTACATGTGTGATATTACATGGGGGAGGGGGTGTATTACATGTGTGATATTACATGGGGGGAGGGGTGTATTACATGTGTGATATTACATGGGGGAGGGGGTGTATTACATGTGTGATATTACATGGGGGGAGGGGGGTATTACATGTGTGATATTACATGGGGGGAGGGGTGTATTACATGTGTGATATTACATGGGGGGAGGGGGGTGTATTACATGTGTGATATTACATGGGGGGAGGGGTGCATTACATGTGTGATATTACATGGGGGGAGGGGGGTGTATTACATGTGTGATATTACATGGGGGGAGGGGGGTGTATTACATGTGTGATATTACATGGGGGGAGGGGGGTGTATTACATGTGTGATATTACATGGGGGGAGGGGTGTATTACATGTGTGATATTACATGGGGGGAGGGGGTGTATTACATGTGTGATATTACATGGGGGGAGGGGTGTATTACATGTGTGATATTACATGGGGGGGAGGGGGGTGTATTACATGTGTGATATTACATGGGGGGGAGGGGGGTGTATTACATGTGTGATATTACATGGGGGGGAGGGGGGTGTATTACATGTGTGATATTACATGGGGGGAGGGGTGTATTACATGTGTGATATTACATGGGGGGAGGGGTGTATTACATGTGTGATATTACATGGGGGGAGGGGTGTATTACATGTGTGATATTACATGGGGGGAGGGGTGTATTACATGTGTGATATTACATGGGGGGAGGGGTGTATTACATGTGTGATATTACATGGGGGGAGGGGTGTATTACATGTGTGATATTACATGGGGGGAGGGGGTGTATTACATGTGTGATATTACATGGGGGAGGGGGTGTATTACATGTGTGATATTACATGGGGGGGAGGGGTGTATTACATGTGTGATATTACATGGGGGGGAGGGAGTGTATTACATGTGTGATATTACATGGGGGGAGGGGTGTATTACATGTGTGATATTACATGGGGGGGAGGGGGTGTATTACATGTGTGATATTACATGGGGGGTCCCTGATGTGGGGGGACAGGTGCGGCGGTCAGGACTTCCTCGCTGTATCTGGCTGATTGTTGGTGTTTGCTTTCGGGTTAATCAGTAACGGGGCGGCTCCTGGTTCCCGGCTGCAGTCTCCGGGGAGAGATTCAGTTGCTCTGGATATTTGGGGTCTCTCTGTCCCCGGGTTGGAAGCAGTAGAAGCAGCAGATGTCTTCTTCCAGGGTTACGAGGGGTTAATCAGGCCTGTGTGGTGACATGTGACCTGTCCACACCGTGACCCTCCATGGACTTCCTGCTCCATCAGGTGAGAATTCACAGCCATGGAAGGGTTAAACCAAAGCTGCACCCAGACCCCAAACTACAGTGTGACCCCAGCATGACCTCTGATCCATTCCCCTCACTGTGACCTCAGCATGAGCCTTCACAATCCCTACTATGACCTGTGACCCGCACTGCCCCCTGTGCCCCCAAACCTCTGTGTGTCCTCTGCTTGACCTGTAAGCCCCGCCCCTCGCGGTCCCTCCCATAAGGTTCCTGAGGTTCAGTTTCTTCTGTATTATTTTCTGCTGTTATAAGGGAAGGTGCACACAAGACTTTCCCTCCATTCTTAGCTCGCACCCTGGTACTTACCTGCACTCACCCTTTCCCTACGGGACCTTCTCCATCACTCGCCGCGCTTTGACCGAGAGTCCTGGACCTCGGTGGTTGCGTAGTGGTCATTGCCCCTGAGCAGAACCCTTTACTGTAAGGGCGGGGTCACAGGTTTCACGAGTGCACAGGGGGCGGGGCTTGGCCCGCTTGGATATGTGTTTCCAGGGAAACGCATGGAATCGATAAGCAGGCCCCGGTGTCTTGTATTGTTTTAATGCAGGACACCGGGACCTGGTTTCCAATCGCATGCATTTCTCTAAAAAACGCATATGCAATGGGGCCAAGGCCCGCCCCCTGTGCACTAGCTTCGCATTATGAACACAACCCTAGCGGACCGCGTGACCCCGGCCTAAGGGTGGTGGCACATGTGCTGTTTTTTAAGCAGTTCATTAAAATCTGTGGTCTCTGCTCAACGTGTGTTTTGGTCTCTGCTCAACGTGTGTTTTGGTCTCTGCTCAACGTGTGCTGTGGTCTCTGCTCTCCGTGTGCTGTGGTCTCTGCTCTCCGTGTGCTGTGGTCTCTGCTCTCCGTGTGCTGTGGTCTCTGCTCTCCGTGTGCTGTGGTCTCTGCTCTCCGTGTGCTGTGGTCTCTGCTCTCCGTGTGCTGTGGTCTCTGCTCTCCGGGTGCTGTGGTCTCTGCTCTCCGGGTGCTGTGGTCTCTGCTCTCCGGGTGCTGTGGTCTCTGCTCTCCGGGTGCTGTGGTCTCTGCTCTCCGGGTGCTGTGGTCTCTGCTCTCCGGGTGCTGTGGTCTCTGCTCTCCGGGTGCTGTGGTCTCTGCTCTCCGGGTGCTGTGGTCTCTGCTCTCCGGGTGCTGTGGTCTCTGCTCTCCGGGTGCTGTGGTCTCTGCTCTCCGGGTGCTGTGGTCTCTGCTCTCCGGGTGCTGTGGTCTCTGCTCTCCGGGTGCTGTGGTCTCTGCTCTCCGGGTGCTGTGGTCTCTGCTCTCCGGGTGCTGTGGTCTCTGCTCTCCGGGTGCTGTGGTCTCTGCTCTCCGGGTGCTGTGGTCTCTGCTCTCCGGGTGCTGTGGTCTCTGCTCTCCGGGTGCTGTGGTCTCTGCTCTCCGGCTGGTGTGGTCTCTGCTCTCCGGCTGGTGTGGTCTCTGCTCTCCGGCTGGTGTGGTCTCTGCTCTCCGGCTGGTGTGGTCTCTGCTCTCCGGCTGGTGTGGTCTCTGCTCTCCGGCTGGTGTGGTCTCTGCTCTCCGGCTGGTGTGGTCTCTGCTCTCCGGCTGGTGTGGTCTCTGCTCTCCGGCTGGTGTGGTCTCTGCTCTCCGGCTGGTGTGGTCTCTGCTCTCCGGCTGGTGTGGTCTCTGCTCTCCGGCTGGTGTGGTCTCTGCTCTCCGGCTGGTGTGGTCTCTGCTCATCGTGTGTTTTGGTCTCTGCTCATCGTGTGTTTTGGTCTCTGCTCATCGTGTGTTTTGGTCTCTGCTCATCGTGTGTTTTGGTCTCTGCTCATCGTGTGTTTTGGTCTCTGCTCATCGTGTGTTTTGGTCTCTGCTCATCGTGTGTTTTGGTCTCTGCTCATCGTGTGTTTTGGTCTCTGCTCATCGTGTGTTTTGGTCTCTGCTCATCGTGTGTTTTGGTCTCTGCTCATCGTGTGTTTTGGTCTCTGCTCATCGTGTGTTTTGGTCTCTGCTCATCGTGTGTTTTGGTCTCTGCTCATCGTGTGTTTTGGTCTCTGCTCATCGTGTGTTTTGGTCTCTGCTCATCGTGTGTTTTGGTCTCTGCTCATCGTGTGTTTTGGTCTCTGCTCTCTGGCTGGTGTGGTCTCTGCTCTCTGGCTGGTGTGGTCTCTGCTCTCTGGCTGGTGTGGTCTCTGCTCTCCGGCTGGTGTGGTCTCTGCTCTATGGCTGGTGTGGTCTCTGCTCTATGGCTGGTGTGGTCTCTGCTCTCTGGCTGGTGTGGTCTCTGCTCTCTGGCTGGTGTGGTCTCTGCTCTCTGGCTGGTGTGGTCTCTGCTCTCTGGCTGGTGTGGTCTCTGCTCTCTGGCTGGTGTGGTCTCTGCTCTCTGGCTGGTGTGGTCTCTGCTCTCCGGCTGGTGTGGTCTCTGCTCTCCGGCTGGTGTGGTCTCTGCTCTCCGGCTGGTGTGGTCTCTGCTCTCCGGCTGGTGTGGTCTCTGCTCTCCGGCTGGTGTGGTCTCTGCTCTCCGGCTGGTGTGGTCTCTGCTCTCCGGCTGGTGTGGTCTCTGCTCTCCGGCTGGTGTGGTCTCTGCTCTCCGGCTGGTGTGGTCTCTGCTCTCCGGCTGGTGTGGTCTCTGCTCTCCGGCTGGTGTGGTCTCTGCTCTCCGGCTGGTGTGGTCTCTGCTCTCCGGCTGGTGTGGTCTCTGCTCTCCGGCTGGTGTGGTCTCTGCTCTCCGGCTGGTGTGGTCTCTGCTCTCCGGCTGGTGTGGTCTCTGCTCTCCGGCTGGTGTGGTCTCTGCTCTCCGGCTGGTGTGGTCTCTGCTCTCCGGCTGGTGTGGTCTCTGCTCTCCGGCTGGTGTGGTCTCTGCTCTCCGGCTGGTGTGGTCTCTGCTCTCCGGCTGGTGTGGTCTCTGCTCTCCGGCTGGTGTGGTCTCTGCTCTCCGGCTGGTGTGGTCTCTGCTCTCCGGCTGGTGTGGTCTCTGCTCTCCGGCTGGTGTGGTCTCTGCTCTCCGGCTGGTGTGGTCTCTGCTCTCCGGCTGGTGTGGTCTCTGCTCTCCGGCTGGTGTGGTCTCTGCTCTCCGGCTGGTGTGGTCTCTGCTCTCCGGCTGGTGTGGTCTCTGCTCTACGGCTGGTGTGGTCTCTGCTCTACGGCTGACTTTGTGTGTATCAGAACCTGGTGTCACCCTACAGTCAGAATGATATAACCTGGTGGGTGACCTTAGAAGGTCATGGGTACCTCCTTTATTGGAATGCGCTGCTGCTTTGTCCTTTCTCTGTTTTTTTTGGTAGCATCCAAGGCCTACGTGTTGTCTCCAGCACAGTTGGCCATGTATGACTTTCCCCTGCTGTGGTGGCTTAGGTCCTGTACACATGATCTTCACGTGTGTTGTGTTCTGGAGCCACACGTGACGTTGTTGAGTCAATATTTGTGGTGGTAGGAGGTTTGATACATTGTAATGTCGCAGCGTCCTTGTGTCCGTTCTACAATCTTCCACTGATAAGAATCGTCCCCACAATGTCAACCCTTCCTCCAAGTCCAGAGCTCCTAAGCCTGGTGCCTCCTCCTGCTCCATTCACTTTAAGTGCTCGTCCCCCCAGCCAGTCCTCGGCTCTCCACCAGCATGACTCAGGTAAGTCTCTTTGTGAGTCTCTGCTCATCCTGCCAGGTTCTCCCCAGTTTTCTGATTCTGTGCTTGTCCACCACACCAGGCAGCTCCACGGCGTGGCTTCTGATAGGGTCCCCCCCTCCCATTCACAATTTTGCCAGTTGTTGATATCGGAGCTGGTGGAGATGAAGAATTTGATTATTAATTCACCACTATCCGTGTTTCCGCCTCTCCCAAATATTCCAACATCATGTAAAGTCCGGAGTTGAGCGGGTGGTGTGGCTGTAGGACATGGCTGCTGGTTCCTTTACATCTCCTCTGACAGAAGGTCTTCAGGCTGCACACACATTTTTGTAGTTTGAAGGTCTATATGTTCTCAAGAGGGAGTTCTGGAGGCCCTTGTATCATCTGATTGAGCCATTTTGGGTTTTGTTTTGCAGCCACCACAACTGTCGCCCCAGAATTCCCTTCACTATGAAGATGAAGGAGATGTCATACAGGCTCTCGGCGTCGAAAGATTTGAAGATATTCTTCAGGATGCTCATCCACGAAGCCCAACTGAGCTGGGGAAGAGCTACAGTGAAGAGGACTTCCAGTGTAAGTGAGGGACAGAAGATCATGAGGAGGATGAGGGACAGAGGATCATGAGGAGGATGAGGGACAGAGGATCATGAGGAGGGTGAGGGACAGAAGATCATGAGGAGGGTGAGGGACAGAGGATCATGAGGAGGGTGAGGGACAGAGGATCATGAGGAGGGTGAGGAGCAGAGGATCATGAGGAGGGTGAGGAGCAGAAGATCATGAGGAGGGTGAGGGACAGAAGATCATGAGGAGGGTGAGGGGCAGAAGATCATGAGGAGGGTGAGGGGCAGAAGATCATGAGGAGGGTGAGGGGCAGAGGATCATGAGGAGGGTGAGGGGCAGAGGATCATGAGGAGGGTGAGGGACAGAAGATCATGAGGAGGATGAGGGACAGAGGATCATGAGGAGGATGAGGGACAGAGGATCATGAGGAGGGTGAGGGACAGAAGATCATGAGGAGGGTGAGGAGCAGAGGATCATGAGGAGGGTGAGGAGCAGAGGATCATGAGGAGGGTGAGGGGCAGAGGATCATGAGGAGGGTGAGGGACAGAGGATCATGAGGAGGATGAGGGACAGAGGATCATGAGGAGGGTGAGGAGCAGAAGATCATGAGGAGGGTGAGGGACAGAGGATCATGAGGAGGGTGAGGGACAGAAGATCATGAGGAGGATGAGGGACAGAGGATCATGAGGAGGATGAGGGACAGAGGATCATGAGGAGGGTGAGGGACAGAAGATCATGAGGAGGGTGAGGGACAGAGGATCATGAGGAGGGTGAGGGACAGAGGATCATGAGGAGGGTGAGGGACAGAGGATCATGAGGAGGGTGAGGAGCAGAAGATCATGAGGAGGGTGAGGAGCAGAGGATCACGAGGAGGGTGAGGGACAGAGGATCATGAGGAGGGTGAGGGACAGAGGATCATGAGGAGGGTGAGGGACAGAGGATCATGAGGATCATGAGGAGGGTGAGGGGCAGAGGATCATGAGGAGGGTGAGGGACAGAGGATCATGAGGATCATGAGGAGGGTGAGGGGCAGAAGATCATGAGGAGGGTGAGGGGCAGAAGATCATGAGGAGGGTGAGGGGCAGAAGATCATGAGGAGGGTGAGGGGCAGAAGATCATGAGGAGGGTGAGGGGCAGAGGATCATGAGGAGGGTGAGGGGCAGAGGATCATGAGGAGGGTGAGGGACAGAGGATCATGAGGAGGGTGAGGGACAGAGGATCATGAGGAGGGTGAGGGACAGAGGATCATGAGGAGGGTGAGGGACAGAGGATCATGAGGAGGGTGAGGGACAGAGGATCATGAGGAGGGTGAGGGACAGAGGATCATGAGGAGGGTGAGGGACAGAGGATCATGAGGAGGGTGAGGGACAGAGGATCATGAGGAGGGTGAGGGACAGAGGATCATGAGGAGGGTGAGGGACAGAGGATCATGAGGAGGGTGAGGGACAGAGGATCATGAGGAGGGTGAGGGACAGAGGATCATGAGGAGGGTGAGGGACAGAGGATCATGAGGAGGGTGAGGGACAGAGGATCATGAGGAGGGTGAGGGACAGAGGATCATGAGGAGGGTGAGGGACAGAAGATCATGAGGAGGGTGAGGGACAGAGGATCATGAGGAGGGTGAGGGACAGAGGATCATGAGGAGGGTGAGGGACAGAGGATCATGAGGAGGGTGAGGGGCAGAGGATCATGAGGAGGGTGAGGGGCAGAGGATCATGAGGAGGGTGAGGGGCAGAAGATCATGAGGAGGGTGAGGGACAGAGGATCATGAGGAGGCTGAGGGGCAGAGGATCATGAGGAGGCTGAGGGGCAGGAGATCATGAGGAGGCTGAGGGGCAGGAGATCATGAGGAGGGTGAGGGACAGAGGATCATGAGGAGGGTGAGGGGCAGAGGATCATGAGGAGGGTGAGGGACAGAGGATCATGAGGAGGGTGAGGGACAGAGGATCATGAGGAGGGTGAGGGACAGAAGATCATGAGGAGGGTGAGGGACAGAAGATCATGAGGAGGGTGAGGGACAGAAGATCATGAGGAGGGTGAGGGACAGAAGATCATGAGGAGGGTGAGGGACAGAAGATCATGAGGAGGGTGAGGAGCAGAGGATCATGAGGAGGGTGAGGAGCAGAGGATCATGAGGAGGGTGAGGAGCAGAGGATCATGAGGAGGGTGAGGGACAGAGGATCATGAGGAGGGTGAGGGACAGAGGATCATGAGGAGGGTGAGGGACAGAGGATCATGAGGAGGGTGAGGGACAGAGGATCATGAGGAGGGTGAGGGACAGAGGATCATGAGGAGGGTGAGGGACAGAGGATCATGAGGAGGGTGAGGGACAGAGGATCATGAGGAGGGTGAGGGGCAGAGGATCATGAGGAGGGTGTGGAGCAGAAGATCATGAGGAGGGTGTGGAGCAGAAGATCATGAGGAGGGTGTGGAGCAGAAGATCATGAGGAGGGTGTGGAGCAGAAGATCATGAGGAGGGTGTGGAGCAGAAGATCATGAGGAGGGTGTGGAGCAGAAGATCATGAGGAGGGTGATGAGGGGCAGGAGATCATGAGAAGGAGGATGAGGGGCAGGAGATCATGAGAAGGAGGATGAGGGGCAGGAGATCATGAGAAGGAGGATGAGGGGCAGGAGATCATGAGAAGGAGGATGAGGGGCAGGAGATCATGAGAAGGAGGCTGAGGGGCAGGAGATCATGAGAAGGAGGCTGAGGGGCCGGAGATCATGAGGAGGCTGAGGGGCCGGAGATCATGAGGAGGCTGAGGGGCCGGAGATCATGAGGAGGCTGAGGGGCCGGAGATCATGAGGAGGCTGAGGGGCCGGAGATCATGAGGAGGCTGAGGGGCCGGAGATCATGAGGAGGCTGAGGGGCCGGAGATCATGAGGAGGCTGAGGGGCCGGAGATCATGAGGAGGCTGAGGGGCCGGAGATCATGAGGTGGCTGAGGGGCCGGAGATCATGAGGTGGCTGAGGGGCCGGAGATCATGAGGTGGCTGAGGGGCCGGAGATCATGAGGAGGCTGAGGGGCCGGAGATCATGAGGAGGCTGAGGGGCCGGAGATCATGAGGAGGCTGAGGGGCCGGAGATCATGAGGAGGCTGAGGGGCCGGAGATCATGAGGAGGCTGAGGGGCCGGAGATCATGAGGAGGCTGAGGGGCCGGAGATCATGAGGAGGCTGAGGGGCCGGAGATCATGAGGAGGCTGAGGGGCCGGAGATCATGAGGAGGCTGAGGGGCCGGAGATCATGAGGAGGCTGAGGGGCCGGAGATCATGAGGAGGCTGAGGGGCCGGAGATCATGAGGAGGCTGAGGGGCCGGAGATCATGAGGAGGCTGAGGGGCCGGAGATCATGAGGAGGCTGAGGGGCCGGAGATCATGAGGAGGCTGAGGGGCCGGAGATCATGAGGAGGCTGAGGGGCCGGAGATCATGAGGAGGCTGAGGGGCCGGAGATCATGAGGAGGCTGAGGGGCCGGAGATCATGAGGAGGCTGAGGGGCCGGAGATCATGAGGAGGCTGAGGGGCCGGAGATCATGAGGAGGCTGAGGGGCCGGAGATCATGAGGAGGCTGAGGGGCCGGAGATCATGAGGAGGCTGAGGGGCCGGAGATCATGAGGAGGCTGAGGGGCCGGAGATCATGAGGGGCCGGAGATCATGAGGGGCCGGAGATCATGAGGGGCCGGAGATCATGAGGGGCCGGAGATCATGAGGGGCCGGAGATCATGAGGGGCCGGAGATCATGAGGGGCCGGAGATCATGAGGAGGCTGAGGGGCCGGAGATCATGAGGGGCAGGAGATCATGAGGAGGATGAGGGGCAGGAGAACATCAGGTGAAGGTCTGGAAATCATGAGGAAGGTAAGGGACAGGATATCTAAGACAGATGTGGGGCAGAGGATGAGGACAATTTTGGGACAGGAGATCGCCATAAGTGGGGTTCAGTAGAATATGACGTAGATGATTGTGGCACAATGCATGGTGACTTCTGGCTGAAGTTCTGATTTGTTTCTCATAACATAAGTGACTGTTCCTTGTGCTTTAGACCACCGGCAGTCCTCACATCATATCCACCATCCTCTGTCCTCCCACCTCTCCTCTGATCTTGCCAGCCGAGACCCTCGTAAACACAAGAAGAAGAAGAAAAAGCGGAAAAGAACCTCACTTTCTGGAGATACCCCCGGGACCATTCAAGAGAGGGAAGAAGAAGAGGAAGAAGAAGGAGAGGAAACTGATGGAGATAAAACTCCAGATGAAGGGACGGAGCTGCAGGTGAGTAGCCCCATGATCTCGCCATGCTGGTGACCCTTGATCTCGCTTGGTGACATCTGCACTCCAATAAAGGTGGGCATTGTGGGAGGCTGGCTGTCAACAGAAACCAAGGAGTCCTCAGTTGTCTCCATCTATAAGCCTCTAACACGTCTTCTTCTCATAGTTTTTCCCAGTGGAGGACAATATCCCTCAGAGAAATTCTGGGGTGGTGCTGGGGTCATCAGGGGACACTGGAAGTAAGGAGCAGAAATCCGAGGCATTGAGGTAAGTGGAGCACAGAGACTTGTGAGGTACCAACGTGGTACAAAGGTTAGTGGTCAAGGTTTAGACGTAGAGGATAGTTGTAGAGGGTAGTTGTCACGGTGTAGACGTAGAGGGTAGTTGTTACGGTGTAGACGTAGAGGATAGTTGTTACGGTGTAGACGCAGAGGATAGTTGTTACGGTGTAGACGCAGAGGATAGTTCTTACGGTGTAGACGCAGAGGATAGTTGTTGCGGTGTAGACGCAGAGGGTGGCTGTCGCGGTGTAGACGCAGAGGGTGGCTGTCGCGGTGTAGACGCAGAGGGTGGCTGTCGCGGTGTAGACGCAGAGGGTGGCTGTCGCGGTGTAGACGCAGAGGGTGGCTGTCGCGGTGTAGACGCAGAGGGTGGCTGTCGCGGTGTAGACGCAGAGGGTGGCTGTCGCGGTGTAGACGCAGAGGGTGGCTGTCGCGGTGTAGACGCAGAGGGTGGCTGTCGCGGTGTAGACGCAGAGGGTGGCTGTCGCGGTGTAGACGCAGAGGGTGGCTGTCGCGGTGTAGACGCAGAGGGTGGCTGTCGCGGTGTAGACGCAGAGGGTGGCTGTCGCGGTGTAGACGCAGAGGGTGGCTGTCGCGGTGTAGACGCAGAGGGTGGCTGTCGCGGTGTAGACGCAGAGGGTGGCTGTCGCGGTGTAGACGCAGAGGGTGGCTGTCGCGGTGTAGACGCAGAGGGTGGCTGTCGCGGTGTAGACGCAGAGGGTGGCTGTCGCGGTGTAGACGCAGAGGGTGGCTGTCGCGGTGTAGACGCAGAGGGTGGCTGTCGCGGTGTAGACGCAGAGGGTGGCTGATCCCTACAGACAGAGATGGTCAGGTTGGACAGGTAGCAGTTGGTTGTCGCGATATATAATTTAGTCGTCAGTTCTAGATTTTTTTGATGTGTTTCTTAAAATTCCTAATATCCATAATCCCGGTATCATCAGACAGGAACAGGGAAAATGCACCTCCCCGACTACAGAGGGAGCCGGCTCTGCGCGTCCTCCTCACAGGCAGCTTCCGCATCGCAGCTACAGCCTTACAGAACGGCGCAGGATTGGCAGCATGACCCATCCTGAGGACCACTACCACCTTGTACCTACAGATGAGACGGAGGCCCAGACCCTGGCATCGGCCGATCTGGACTACATGAAGAGTAAGAACTTCCCTATGAGGAAGAGATTTTTGCCTCTGATGTTCTTGTCCTGGACCTAAAATATGTGCAGTTCCTTATCCCAGCCACAGATCTTCAGAAACCACGGAACAAACCTATGTAGATGCACACCACAAATGATTACCCTGGATCAGTGATGGCGAACCTTTTCGAGACTGAGTGCCCAAACTACAATTGAAAGCCACAAATTTTTCACAAAGTGCCAAATGCCAATTTAAAGTAACGTATTGCTCCCTGCTGTGTCACAGATTCATGTGTATTGGCATCCTGAAAACACCAATGCAGTAGAAAGATGGAGAAATTTGGATTGTTATTGTAGGTCCCTCTAAGGTCCCTTTAACAGGATGAATCGCAGGCCCTGAGAAGGGGCTTCAATGGTAATCCAGCTCTGACCACTCCTCCTTGCTCCTCCTGCACTCTTCAAGTCACTTGGAGTCCTGAATGGTGACCTTTATGCAGGGTGATGGCCTGAGTGCCCACAGAAAGGGCTCTGAGTGCCACCTCTGGCACCTGTGCCATAGGTTCGCCACCACTGCCCTAGATTATATATCAAGAGTGCTATCCATTATATGGTCATAATGGTCCACCATACCCTCTGCGGAAGCTTACCCTGGATTGAATGTCCCTTTTTAGACCACTTGCCCCACATCTAAAATAACTCTCCAGGCTCTTTCTGTGGAAACGTGGTCTCCATGGAGAAGGCCACCAGATTATAGCATGTCCCAGTACTAGTGTTTGGGCCTTTGAAGTGACATGTTGGGTCAGGTGTGGTGGCAGAACCTGAAGCTGCCATCATTGAGGTCCACATTTGGCACAATGTACACCTTGCTGTCTGATACCATTGGCTTGACCTCTATTCAGATGCCCCCATAACCCCTCACCATATCCCCCAATTATTCCGGGTGTTTCCACGCCCTCTAACCTGTATAGGAATTATTTATCGTCTCGTGTCTCTTGTAGGTCATCGCTTTGAGGACCTTCCAGCTGTAAGGAGACATCTTGTTCGAAAGAGCAAAGGGCAAGTGGTTCACATTAACAAGGAGCACAAAGAGAGACATCCGCATCGGAAGAGCGTGACACTGCAGCCCCACGAGGTGAGGCCAGGAGGTCGTGACAGGGTTACTGAGAGGTCCCTCCAGGGCCTCCGATACATCCAAAGTGCTGGTGCAGTGTGGAGCGCTGAGGTCTGGGGATACAGATTTTGGGTTTAAGCCTTTAGAGTTTCGGTCTATGAGACACATTGGGGCAGGTTGGTCAATCTGCTGGAGACAGAATTCTCTCATAATTTGCACCCAAAACTTAAATGCTTTGCGCCACTTTTATCAGGGGTTTTAAAAAGTTTTTAGACAATTTTTTGCCTGGAATGAAAAAGTGGGCGTGGATGTGAGAAGGGGCGTGCACTGAAAATAAGGTGCCTGAATACTGGCATCACTTGTAGGAGGGGCAGAGCAGGAGACTTACTGTCCGTTGTCTCACCTCCCCAGGTTTTTGTGGAGCTCAATGAGTTAGTCCTGGACAAGCACCAGGAATTGCAGTGGAAGGAAACAGCACGCTGGATAAAATTTGAAGAAGATGTGGAAGCTGAGACAGACCAATGGGGGAAGCCGCACGTGGCCTCTCTGAGTTTCCGCAGTCTTCTGGAGCTCCGGAGAACGCTGTCACATGGTTAGTAGAAAATTGGAGATGGCAACTTGGAGGTGGCTTCAGGTGAGGTAAGGTTAGAGATCAGGAATTGTGGCTCTGGTGGCGGATGAGTCGGTGAGATAAGTGATGAGGAGGAGATAAATGGTAGGGTTTGGTAATGTGAAGGCATCTCCCTTTCTTCCCCAGGTGCCGTTCTTCTAGACTTGGACCAGAGAACGCTGCCTGGAATCGCTCATCAGGTTGTGGAGCAGATGATCATCAGTGACCAGATCAAGGCTGAGGACAGAGCCAACGTGCTGAGAGCGCTGCTCCTGAAGCACAGGTCTGTACGCGTCCATGTGTTATGTGGGATCATGGATGGTCACTACTCTGGACCCTTCTACAAGATGATACATGTTCCTTGCCTTTTAGCCATCCAAGTGATGAGAAGGATTCGACCTTCTCCAGGAACATTTCAGCTGCCAGCCTCGGCTCTCTGCTTGGACATCACAGCAACAACCATATTTCTCAGAACAGTGAGCCCAACCTGACTGACCCTCTAATGGGTGGTGACCCCGCAGAGCAGGAGGCCAGAATCGAGGTGGATCATCGTGAGGTGAGATGAGGCAGACATGAGCTGTTCCCCTCTGTATAAGGATCAGACGGTCATGGTGTCCTTCTCTGTGTATCCCTTAGCGAGAGTCTCTTCCCTCCTTCCCCACCATCCAACGGTCCAAATCTAAACATGAACTGAAGCTCCTGGAGAAGATCCCGGAGAACGCAGAGGCCAGCGTGGTGCTGGTTGGTGAGTGTCCCCAGGGGTCTTGTCTGTCGGCTGTTTATGTTGGTGAATTGCTCATTTTGTCCTTGCGTGTCCTCAGGGTGCGTGGAGTTCCTTGACCAGCCCACCATGGCGTTTGTGCGTCTCCAGGAGGCGGTGGAGTTGGACTCTGTTTTGGAGGTTCCCATTCCTGTGCGATTCCTGTTCATCCTACTCGGTCCCAGCACGTCCAATATGGACTACCACGAGATTGGGAGGTCCATCTCCACCCTCATGTCTGACAAGGTGAGTCTTCTAACCCTCCTGCTCCGGTGGTGGTTGTAGTCTCGTGCAGCGATGGTGCACGTCCAGATTTACTAAGGTGCTTGCGCCATTTTTCATTCAGACTTTGCACGTTCTTTCAGGTGTAAGTTACTTGTACATTTACATAAGAATTGTCTGCACCGGGGGGGGGGGCGCGCATCCGCTGCTCGGACCGGGCGACACATTTATCATTAAATCTGGTGCCCCTTGCACATAGTACACACCCTGCACATAGTACACACCCTGCACATAGTACACACCCTGCACATAGTACACACCCTGCACATAGTACACACCCTGCACATAGTACACACCCTGCACATAGTACACACTGCACATAGTACACACCCTGCACATAGTACACCCCCTGCACATAGTACACCCCCTGCACATAGTACACCCCCTGCACATAGTACACCCCCTGCACATAGTACACCCCCTGCACATAGTACACTCCCTGCACATAGTACACACCCTGCACATAGTACACACCCTGCACATAGTACACCCCCTGCACATAGTACACACCCCCTGCACATAGTACACACCCCCTGCACATAGTACACACTCCCTGCACATAGTACACACTCCCTGCACATAGTACACACCCCCTGCACATAGTACACACCCCCTGCACATAGTACACCCCCTGCACATAGTACACCCCCTGCACATAGTACACCCCCTGCACATAGTACACCCCCTGCACATAGTACACCCCCTGCACATAGTACACACCCTGCACATAGTACACACCCTGCACATAGTACACACCCTGCACATAGTACACACCCTGCACATAGTACACACCCTGCACATAGTACACACCCTGCACATAGTACACACCCTGCACATAGTACACCCCCTGCACATAGTACACCCCCTGCACATAGTACACCCCCTGCACATAGTACACACCGCCTGCACATAGTACACACCGCCTGCACATAGTACACACCGCCTGCACATAGTACACACCGCCTGCACATAGTACACACCGCCTGCACATAGTACACACCGCCTGCACATAGTACACACCGCCTGCACATAGTACACACCGCCTGCACATAGTACACACCGCCTGCACATAGTACACACCGCCTGCACATAGTACACACCGCCTGCACATAGTACACACCGCCTGCACATAGTACACACCGCCTGCACATAGTACACACCGCCTGCACATAGTACACACCGCCTGCACATAGTACACACCGCCTGCACATAGTACACACCGCCTGCACATAGTACACACCGCCTGCACATAGTACACACCGCCTGCACATAGTACACACCGCCTGCACATAGTACACACCGCCTGCACATAGTACACACCGCCTGCACATAGTACACACCGCCTGCACATAGTACACACCGCCTGCACATAGTACACACCGCCTGCACATGGTACACACCCTGCACATAGTACACACCTTCTGCACATGGTACACACCCCCTGCACATGGTACCCACCCCCTGCACATGGTACCCACCCCCTGCACATGGTACCCACCCCCTGCACATGGTACCCACCCCCTGCACATGGTACCCACCCCCTGCACATGGTACCCACCCCCTGCACATGGTACCCACCCCCTGCACATGGTACCCACCCCCTGCACATGGTACCCACCCCCTGCACATGGTACCCACCCCCTGCACATGGTACCCACCCCCTGCACATGGTACCCACCCCCTGCACATGGTACCCACCCCCTGCACATGGTACCCACCCCCTGCACATGGTACCCACCCCCTGCACATGGTACCCACCCCCTGCACATGGTACCCACCCCCTGCACATGGTACCCACCCCCTGCACATGGTACCCACCCCCTGCACATGGTACACAGGACCCTACACATGGTACCCACCCCCTGCACATGGTACACAGGACCCTACACATGGTACACAGGACCCTACACATGGTACACAGGACCCTACACATGGTACACAGGACCCTACACATGGTACACAGGACCCTACACATGGTACACAGGACCCTACACATGGTACACAGGACCCTACACATGGTACACAGGACCCTACACATGGTACACAGGACCCTACACATGGTACACAGGACCCTACACATGGTACACAGGACCCTACACATGGTACACAGGACCCTACACATGGTACACAGGACCCTACACATGGTACACAGGACCCTACACATGGTACACAGGACCCTACACATGGTACACAGGACCCTACACATGGTACACAGGACCCTACACATGGTACACAGGACCCTACACATGGTACACAGGACCCTACACATGGTACACAGGACCCTACACATGGTACACCCCCCTGCACATAGTACAGCAGTGAGGAGCACTATGGGGAGATCAGTGAGGAGCAGTATGGGGGGAGTAGTGAGGAGCAGTATGGTGGTTGCAGTGAGAATTGGTGAGGAAGGATGGCAAGATGAATATTGGTGTTGAGCAGGACCATGACCTGAACTTTGAATGATTTTGTATTTTTCTTTCCTCCTTAGTGTTTTCCTCCCCCCATCTCCTCCGCTCTCCATCTCAGACCTTTATCTTTAGGCACCTCTTCTCCTTCTCCTCCTCAGACCTTTATCTTTAGGCACCTCTTCTTCTCCTCCTCTTGCGCTCTCCTCCTCAGACCTTTATCTTTAGGCACCTCTTCTCCTCCTCCTCCTGCGCTCTCCTCCTCAGACCTTTATCTTTAGGCACCTCTCCTCCTCCTCCTCCGATCTCCTCCTCCGCTATCCTCTCAGACCTTTATCTTTAGGCACCTCTTCTCCTCCTCCTCCTTCGCTCTCCTCTCAGACCTTTATCTTTAGGCACCTCTTCTCCTCCTCCTTCTCCGCTCTCCTCTCAGACCTTTATCTCTAGGCACCTCTTATCCTCCTCCTTCTCCACTCTCCTTTCAGACCTTTATCTATAGGCACCTCTTCTCCTCCTCCTCCTTCTCCGCTCTCCTCCTCAGACCTTTATCTATAGGCACCTCTTCTCCTCCTCCTCCCCCTCCGCTTTCCTCTCAAACCTTTATCTTTAGGCACCTCTCCTCCTCCTCCTCCTTAGACCTTTATCTTTAGGCACCTCTCCTCCTCCTTAGACCTTTATCTTTAGGCACCTCTCCTCCTCTTCCGCTCTCCTCCTCAGACCTCTATCTTTAGGCACCTCTTCTTCTTCTCCTCCTCCTTCTCTGCTCTCCTCCTCAGACCTTTATCTTTAGGCACCTCTTCTCCTCCTCTGCTCTCCTCCTCAGACCTTTATCTTTAGGCACCTCTTCTCCTCCTGTGCTCTCCTCTCCTCCTCAGACCTTTATCTTTAGGCACCTCTTCTTCTCCTCCTCCTCCTCCGCTCTCCTCCTCAGACCTTTATCTTTAGGCACCTCTTCTTCTCCTCCTCCTGCGCTCTCCTCCTCAGACCTTTATCTTTAGGCACCTCTCCTCCTCCTCCGATCTCCTCCTCCGCTATCCTCTCAGACCTTTATCTCTAGGCACCTCTTCTCCTCCTCCTCCTCCTCCTCCTCCGCTCTCCTCTCAGACCTTTATCTCTAGGCACCTCTTCTCCTCCTCCTTCTCTGCTCTCCTCTCAGACCTTTATCTCTAGGCACCTCTTCTCCTCCTCCTTCTCCTCCTCCGCTGTCCTCTCAGACCTTTATCGTTAGGTACCTCTTCTCCTCCTTCTCCGCTCTCCTCTTCAGACCTTTATCTTTAGGCACCTCTCCTCCTCCTCCTCAGACCTTTATCTTTAGGCACCTCTCCTCCTCCTCCGCTCTCCTCCTCAGACCGTTATCTTTAGGCACCTCTTCTCCTCCTCTGCTCTCCTCCTCAGACCTTTATCTTTAGGCACCTCTTCTTCTCCTCCTCCTGCGCTCTCCTCCTCAGACCTTTATCTTTAGGCACCTCTTCTCCTCCTGTGCTCTCCTCTCCTCAGACCTTTATCTTTAGGCACCTCTCCTCCTCCTCCGGTCTCCTCCTCAGACCTTTATCTTTAGGCACCTCTTCTTCTCCTCCTCCTCCTCCTCCGCTCTCCTCCTCAGACCTTTATCTTTAGGCACCTCTTCTTCTCCTCCTCCTGCGCTCTCCTCCTCAGACCTTTATCTTTAGGCACCTCTCCTCCTCCTCCTCCTCAGACCTTTATCTTTAGGCACCTCTCCTCCTCCTCCGCTCTCCTCCTCAGACCGTTATCTTTAGGCACCTCTTCTCCTCCTCTGCTCTCCCTTCTCAGACCTTTATCTTTAGGCACCTCTTCTTCTCCTCCTCCTGCGCTCTCCTCCTCAGACCTTTATCTTTAGGCACCTCTTCTCCTCCTGTGCTCTCCTCTCCTCCTCAGACCTTTATCTTTAGGCACCTCTTCTTCTCCTCCTCCTCCTCCGCTCTCCTCCTCAGACCTTTATCTTTAGGCACCTCTTCTTCTCCTCCTCCTGCGCTCTCCTCCTCAGACCTTTATCTTTAGGCACCTCTCCTCCTCCTCCGATCTTCTCCTCCGCTATCCTCTCAGACCTTTATCTCTAGGCACCTCTTCTCCTCCTCCTCCTCCTCCTCCGCTCTCCTCTCAGACCTTTATCTCTAGGTACCTCTACTCCTCCTCCTTCTCCGCTCTCCTTTCAGACCTTTATCTCTAGGCACCTCTTCTCCTCCTCCTCCTTCTCCGCTCTCCTTTCAGACCTTTATCTCTAGGCACCTCTTCTCCTCCTCCTTCTCTGCTCTCCTCTCAGACCTTTATCTCTAGGCACCTGTTCTCCTCCTCCTTCTCCGCTCTCCTCCTCAGACCTTTATCTTTAGGCACCTCTCCTCCCCCTCTGCTTTCCTCTCAAACTTTTATCTTTAGACACCTCTTCTCCTCCTCCTCCTCCTCCTCCTCCGCTGTCCTCTCAGACCTTTATCTTTAGGCACCTCTCCTCCTCCTCCTCCTCAGACCTTTATCTTTAGGCACCTCTTCTCCTCCTCCGCTCTCCTCCTCAGACCTTTATCTTTAGGCACCTCTTCTTCTCCTCCTCCTGCGCTCTCCTCCTCAGACCTTTATCTTTAGGCACCTCTCCTCCTCCTCCGATCTCCTCCTCCGCTATCCTCTCAGACCTTTATCTCTAGGCACCTGTTCTCCTCCTCCTTCTCCGCTCTCCTCCTCAGACCTTTATCTTTAGGCACCTCTCCTCCCCCTCTGCTTTCCTCTCAAACTTTTATCTTTAGACACCTCTTCTCCTCCTCCTCCTCCTCCTCCTCCGCTGTCCTCTCAGACCTTTATCTTTAGGCACCTCTCCTCCTCCTCCTCCTCAGACCTTTATCTTTAGGCACCTCTTCTCCTCCTCCGCTCTCCTCCTCAGACCTTTATCTTTAGGCACCTCTTCTTCTCCTCCTCCTGCGCTCTCCTCCTCAGACCTTTATCTTTAGGCACCTCTCCTCCTCCTCCGATCTCCTCCTCCGCTATCCTCTCAGACCTTTATCTCTAGGCACCTCTTCTCCTCCTCCTCTTCCTCCGCTCTCCTCTCAGACCTTTATCTCTAGGCACCTCTTCTCCTCCTCCTTCTCCGCTCTCCTTTCAGACCTTTATCTCTAGGCACCTCTTCTCCTCCTCCTTCTCTGCTCTCCTCTCAGACCTTTATCTCTAGGCACCTCTTCTCCTCCTCCTTCTCCGCTCTCCTCCTCAGACCTTTATCTTTAGGCACCTCTCCTCCCCCTCTGCTTTCCTCTCAAACTTTTATCTTTAGACACCTCTTCTCCTCCTCCTCCTCCTCCTCCTCCTCCTCCGCTGTCCTCTCAGACCTTTGTCGTTAGGTACCTCTTCTCCTCCTTCTCCGCTCTCCTCTTCAGACCTTTATCTTTAGGCACCTCTCCTCCTCCTCCTCCTCAGACCTTTATCTTTAGGCACCTCTCCTCCTCCTCCGCTCTCCTCCTCAGACCGTTATTATCTTTAGGCACCTCTCCTCCTCCTCTGGTCTCCTCCTCAGACCTTTATCTTTAGGCACCTCTTCTTCTTCTCTTCCTCCTTCTCTGCTCTCCTCCTCAGACCTTTATCTTTAGGCACCTCTTCTCCTCCTCTGCTCTCCTCCTCAGACCTTTATCTTTAGGCACCTCTTCTCCTCCTCCTGTGCTCTCCTGAGACCTTTATCTTTAGGCACCTCTCCTCCTCATCCGCTCTCCCTCTCAGACCTTTATCTTTAGGCACCTCTTCTCCTCCTCAGACCTTTATCTTTCGGCACCTCTTCTCCTCCTCCGCTCTCCTCCTCAGACCTTTATCTTTAGGCACCTCTTCTCCTCCTCCTGTGCTCTCCTCCTCAGACCTTTATCTCTAGGCACCTCTTCTCCTCCTCCTGTGCTCTCCTTCTCCTCCGCTCTCCTCCTCAGACCTTTATCTTTAGGCACCTCTCCTCCTCCTCCTGTGCTCTCCTCCTCAGACCTTTATCTTTAGGCACCTCTTCTCCTCCTCCCGGCACCTTGTTGATCCGTCCTGTATGTCTCCTCTTTAGTCTTTCCATGAGGCCGCCTACCTTGCTGATGACCGTCAGGATCTCCTGAGCGCCATTAATGAGTTCTTGGACTGTAGTGTTGTGCTCCCCCCTTCTGAAGTGATGGGAGAAGAACTCCTACGTTCTGTAGCTCTGTTCCAACGAGAGATGCTAAGACGGCGCCAAGGCCAGGAGAAGAAGGTCCTAGAGGAAGCCACTGCTGAACAGGATAAAGGTTGCTGATGCTCTTCCCTCGGCTTCTTCTGCACATCCCCCCTCCTCCTCACGTTCCATCACTCGTTGTGTTCATGTGCTGTTTCCTCTTTAGCTCTTCTGACCAAAGCTGCTGTATCTGATGATGGAGGAGATGATCCTCTCCGTAGGACGGGCAGACCATTTGGAGGTCTTGTACGAGACATCCAGCGGCGGTATCCAAAATATGCGAGTGATTTCCGTGACGCACTGGACGCACAATGCATGGCTGCTGTCATTTTCATCTACTTTGCAGCCCTGTCACCTGCCATCACATTCGGGGGGCTTCTGGGTGAGTGCTCGGTCTGTAACCCCCTGCAGGACACCTATCCCATCTCCTCACTTACCCCATCACCGGTTTGTACACATCACTCTCTGGTAGGTTCTCAGGCTGCAGGATCTTGTGTACTTTGTGGTTATCCTTCACAACAAGTATCCATGGCACATATTTAGTGGTCAACCCCCCCATGGCACATGTTTGGTGGTCATCCCCCCCATGGCACATGTTTGGTGGTCATCCCCCCCATGGCACATGTTTGGTGGTCATCCCCCCCATGGCACATATTTGGTGGTCATCCCCCCCATGGCACATATTTGGTGGTCATCCCCCCCATGGCACATATTTGGTGGTCACCCCCCATGGCACATATTTGGTGGTCACCCCCCATGGCACATATTTGGTGGTCACCCCCCATGGCACATATTTGGTGGTCATCCCCCCCATAACACATATTTGGTGCCCCCAATAACACATATTTGGTGCCCCCCCCGCCCGTGGCACATATTTGGTTGTTCCCCCCCCATGGCACATATTTGGTGGTCACCCCCCCCCCATGGCACATATTTGGTGGTCACCCCCCTCCATGGCACATATTTGGTGGTTCACCTCCCCATGGCACATATTTAGTGGTTGTTCCCCCCCCCCCAGGCACATATTTGGTGGTCTCCCCCCCCCCCCCATGGCACATATTTGGTGGTTCACCCTCCCCCCCATGGCACATATTTAGTGGTTGTTCCCCCCGCCCAAGGCCCATATTTGGTGGTCTCCCCCCCCCCCCCCCCCCATGGCACATATTTAGTGGTCCTCCTCCATGGCATATATTTAGGCAAAAACTGAAGACAACGCTGCTCCCTAGTGGGGACTTATTTTTGGTGATAATTGGAAGGATTCCTGAGGTGGAGAACATTACTCACCTCCCTGTGCTATGAGCCTCAGTGTGAGACCTAGAAGGGAGAGCGACAGCCACGTCCTGGCCACAGGATATCAGGGAGACCCCCAGTCGGCATAGAGGGGGTTTTATGGACCTGTTATTGTCCAAAATGAACCCCAGTAAAACTCAGAAATTCTTTATTGGGACAACGCGCTTCGCACCCTTCTACAGGGCCTTCATCAGGTCTAAAAGACAGCAGAGACCTTCTCAATCCAAGGGAATGTAACGAGATATAAAATATTTCACATTTACACAAAAATAAGTGAAGATCTTCTCAGATACATAAATCCATCATCCAAATAATGGAGAAATCAGTCACAGCTTGTGGGGGATAAAGCGCAGGTAGGTGGCTCTGCAGACCGTGGGGTCGGCGTCTTATGAATATAATCCTTGTAGTAGGAAATGTAGAAAGGTATAAAACATTAGTAATAGAAGATATCATAATATTATAAAGCCACAATCTTCAGGTGTAGAGGGTAGGTAGGTAGGTATAAGTGACCCCCGGAGCCAGGAGTGAGTGTAACCGCGCGTGGGAGCCAATGGGGCCATGAGAAGGTCGATGAGTTTTTGTGGCCGATATAATAATGAAGTGGAGAGAAGAAGGACCCTGCGGGGACCTACTTACGGGGCAGGGAGGACCCAGGACGCTCTGATTGTAGGGTGTCATGTGTCCCGGTCATTTATCTCCCTGAGATCCTGGGGCCAGGACGTGGCTGCACAACCAAGGAAGGTGAGTAACATTCTCCACCTCCTATATTCACCAAAGATAACCCGCACTAGCAAATTCTGTTGTTCTCTACTTTATTTCCCTCTTTTGATCCATTAGTGGCTCATATTTGGAGGTCACCCTCTGTGGCACACATTTAGTGTCTACTCCTTGGCACACATTTGGTGGTCATCCTCATTTCACATATTTGGTATTCATCCTCTGTGGCACACTACTGGTGTCATCATCCGTGGCACAGATTTGGTGTCACACATTTGGTGTTCATCCTTGTTTCACACATTTGGTGTCATCCTCCGTGGCACACATTTAGTGGTCATCCTCCGTGGCACAGATTTGGTGTCACACATTTGGTGTTCATTCTTGTTTCACACATTTGGTGTCATCCTCCATGGCACACATTTAGTGGTCATCCTCCGTGGCACAGATTTGGTGTCACACATTTGGTGTTCATTCTGGTTTCACACATTTGGTAGTCATCATCCGTGGCACATATTCTCAGTGTTCAGTTTCCTCCTCATCTTTCTATCCGTTTGTCGTTGTCAATATTCCGTCCACAGGTGAGAAGACCGGTGGCCTCCTTGGGGTGTCAGAACTTATCATTGGGACCTGTTTGCAGGGGGTCATATTCTGTCTCCTTGGGGCACAGCCACTGCTGATTGTTGGCTTTTCGGGACCACTGCTGGTGTTTGAAGAAGCCTTTTATTCGGTGAGGTTTCCTATAAGGGAAAACGTTTGATGAATCAATAAAGATAAAAATATGGGGGTCCACGTGTAGTGGTCCTTGGTAGTAGTCACCCCATTCCTTGATGTGATGTCTTCTCCAGATGTGGGTGGTGATACAGGGGGTATGAGGAGAGGGACCTGCGGCCATTCTGATGGGTGGGGGTCTTCTGGTGGCTTTCGCCCCCCAGAGCAGACACAAATAGGAATATGGGCTGCATGACAATGTAGTGTGGACTAGGTGCCATGTGTGACAGCCCCCAAGGCTCAACACAAGACCAGGCCACAGGAATAACAGCTGCCCAATGTTTGTCTCTGCTCACGGAGGTAGGTGCCCTCTAAAAGAACATCGCAGAATCTTATTTGCATTGCCTCCCATTCCATGATTTCCTTTAGGACGTCTAAGATTGAAGATATTGGGCTGCCCGAGGGTCAGGGGAGGCTAGGAAGGGGTGATTCTAGGTGATTGGAAGCTTCGGGCAGTGATGTAGGAGAACACGATGGACTTACAGACCACGATTCTTCTCCTGCACAGTTTTGCTCGGCTAATGGTATGGAGTACCTGGTCGGTCGTGTCTGGATCGGGGCTTGGCTGATTGTGATTGTGGTGGCCATGGTGGCTTGTGAAGGAAGCTTCTTGGTTCGTTTTGTCTCACGCTTTACCCAGGAAATCTTTTCCATCCTGATCTCCCTCATCTTCATCTACGAGACTTTCTTCAAATTGTTTAAGGTGAGATAAGAAGCTTCCCTTTTCATGTTCCTAATGTCTATTTTAGTCTGTGTGACCCATGACCCTCGAACAATGCCGCATCTCCACCACTTCGGCTCCTAGGTGTTTCAGGAGCATCCTCTCACTAACTGCAAGAACCTGACGGACTCCGAGTTCCTCAATGTGACCGAAGACCTGCAGCACAATGAGACCATGCCTATGGTGCAAAAAAATGTCACAGGACAACCCAACACCGCTCTACTATCGCTGGTGCTCATGGCTGGGACTTTCTTTATTGCCTTTTTCTTGCGGAAGCTAAAAAACAGCAACTTTTTTCCGGGAAGGGTGAGTTGGTCTTACTGTTCCCCCGACTCTATCTATGATCATAGACACGTTCCTGAAGATCCACCCATTTCCAGGCTGATTGTGGTCACCTCATGTGTGGGCAGTGATAGATCAGTACAGTATAGAAGTCGTCTCATGTGTGGGCAGTGATGGGTCAGTACAGTATAGAAGTCGTCTCATGTGTGGGCAGTGATAGATCAGTACAGTATAGAAGTCATCTCCATGTGTGGGCAGTGATGGGTCAGTTTAGTATAGAAGTCGTCTCATGTGTGGGCAGTGATGGGGATCAGTACAGTATGGAAGTCGTCTCATGTGTGGGCAGTGATGGGTCAGTTTAGTATAGAAGTCGTCTCATGTGTGGGCAGTGATGGGTCAGTGCAGTATAGAAGTCGTCTCATGTGTGGGCAGTGATGGGTCAGTACAGTATAGAAGTCGTCTCATGTGTGGGCAGTGATGGGTCAGTACAGTATAGAAGTCGTCTCATGTGTGGGCAGTGATGAGAATCAATAGACTATAGAAGTCGTCTCATGTGGGCAGTGAGGAGGATTAGTACAGTATAGAAGTCGTCTCATGTGTGGGCAGTGATAGATCAGTACAGTATAGAAGTCATCTCCATGTGTGGGCAGTGATGGGTCAGTTTAGTATAGAAGTCGTCTCATGTGTGGGCAGTGATGGGGATCAGTACAGTATGGAAGTCGTCTCATGTGTGGGCAGTGATGGATCAGTACAGTATAGAAGTCGTCTCATGTGTGGGCAGTGATGAGAATCAATAGACTATAGAAGTCGTCTCATATGTGGGCAGTGAGGAGGATTAGTACAGTATAGAAGTCGTCTCATGTGTGGGCAGTGATGGGTCAGTACAGTATAGAAGTCGTCTCATGTGTGGGCAGTGAGGAGGGTCAGTACAGTACAGAAGTCGTCTCATGTGTGGGCAGTGATGGGTCAGTACAGTACAGAAGTCGTCTCATGTGTGGGCAGTGAGGAGGATTAGTACACTATAGAAGTTGTCTCATGTGTGGGCAGTGATGGGTCAGTACAGTATAGAAGTCGTCTCATGTGTGGGCAGTGATGGGTCAGTACAGTATAGAAGTCTCATGTGTGGGCAGTAATGAGGATCAGTACAGTATAGAAGTCGTCTTATATGTGAGCAGTGATAAGGGTCAGTACAGTATAGAAGTCGTCTTATGTGTGAGCAGTGATAAGGGTCAGTACAGTATAGAAGTCGTCTCATGTGGGGGCAGTGATGGGTCAGTACACTATAGAAGTCGTCTCATGTGTGGGCAGTGATGGTTCAGTACACTATAGAAATCGTCTCATGTGTGGGCAGTGATGGATCAGTACAGTAGAGAAGTCGTCTCATGTGTGGGCAGTGATGGATCAGTACAGTAGAGAAGTCGTCTCATGTGTGGGCAGTGAGGAGGATCAGTACAGTATAGAAGTCGTCTCATGTGTGGGCAGTGATGGGTCAGTACAGTATAGAAGTCGTCTCATGTGTGGGCAGTGATGGGTCAGTACAGTATAGAAGTCATCTCATTTGTGGACAGTGATGGATCAGTACAGTATAGAAGTCGTCTCATGTGTGGGCAGTGAGGAGGGTCAGTACAGTATAGAAATCATCTCATGTGTGGGCAGTGATGGGTCAGTACAGTAGAGAAGTCGTCTCATGTGTGGGCAGTGATGGATCAGTACAGTAGAGAAGTCGTCTCATGTGTGGGCAGTGATGGGTCAGTACAGTAGAGAAGTCGTCTCATGTGTGGGCAGTGATGAGGATCAGTACAGTAGAAAAGTCGTCTCATGTGTGGGCAGTGATGAGGATCAGTACAGTATAGAAGTCGTCTCATGTGTGGGCAGTGATGGGTCAGTACAGTATAGAAGTCGTCTCATGTGTGGGCAGTGATGGGTCAGTACAGTATAGAAGCCGTCTCATGTGTGGGCAGTGAGGAGGGTCAGTACAGTATAGAAGTCATCTCATGTGTGGGCAATGATGAGGATCAGTACAGTATAGAAGCCGTTTCATGTGTGGGCAGTCAGGAGGGTCAGTACAGTATAGAAGTCGTCTCATGTGTGGGCAGTGATGGATCAGTATAGTATAGAAGCCGTCTCATGTGTGGGCAATAATGAGGATCAGTACAGTATAGAAGCCGTCTCATGTGTGGGCAGTGAGGAGGGTCAGTACAGTATAGAAGCCGTCTCATGTGTGGGCAGTGAGGAGGGTCAGTACAGTATAGAAGTTGTCTCACGTGTGGGCAGTGATGGATTAGTACAGTTGAGAAGTCGTCTCATGTGTGGGCTGTGATGGGTCAGTATAGTATAGAAGCCGCCTCATGTGTGGGCAATAATGAGGATCAGTACAGTATAGAAGCCGTCTCATGTGTGGGCAGTGAGGAGGGTCAGTACAGTATAGAAGCCGTCTCATGTGTGGGCAGTGAGGAGGGTCAGTACAGTATAGAAGTCGTCTCATGTGTGGGCAGTGATGGATCAGTACAGTAGAGAAGTTGTCTCATGTGTGGGCAGTGATGAGGATCAGTACAGTATAGAAGTCGTCTCATGTGTGGGCAGTGATGGGTCAGTACAGTATAGAAGCCGTCTCATGTGTGGGCAGTGATGGGTCAGTACAGTATAGAAGCCGTCTCATGTGTGGGCAGTGAGGAGGGTCAGTACAGTATAGAAGTCATCTCATGTGTGGGCAATGATGAGGATCAGTACAGTATAGAAGCCGTTTCATGTGTGGGCAGTCAGGAGGGTCAGTACAGTATAGAAGTCGTCTCATGTGTGGGCAGTGATGGATCAGTATAGTATAGAAGCCGTCTCATGTGTGGGCAATAATGAGGATCAGTACAGTATAGAAGCCGTCTCATGTGTGGGCAGTGAGGAGGGTCAGTACAGTATAGAAGCCGTCTCATGTGTGGGCAGTGAGGAGGGTCAGTACAGTATAGAAGTTGTCTCACGTGTGGGCAGTGATGGATTAGTACAGTTGAGAAGTCGTCTCATGTGTGGGCTGTGATGGGTCAGTATAGTATATAAGCCGCCTCATGTGTGGGCAATAATGAGGATCAGTACAGTATAGAAGCCGTCTCATGTGTGGGCAGTGAGGAGGGTCAGTACAGTATAGAAGCCGTCTCATGTGTGGGCAGTGAGGAGGGTCAGTACAGTATAGAAGTCGTCTCATGTGTGGGCAGTGATGGATCAGTACAGTAGAGAAGTTGTCTCATGTGTGGGCAGTGATGAGGATCAGTACAGTATAGAAGTCGTCTCATGTGTGGGCAGTGATGGGTCAGTACAGTATAGAAGTCGTCTCATGTGTGGGCAGTGAGGAGGGTCAGTACAGTTGAGAAGTCATCTCATGCGTGGGCTGTGATGGGTCAGTACAGTATAGAAGTCGTCTCATGCGTGGGCCGTGATGGGTCAGTAATTTTCTTCTAGGGGGTCACCCATCGTTTTGCGCCTCTGCTATAATGTATGGACCTCTGTATGCTCTTTCTTTATTGGCCTCTATGTGGTTTCAGGTCCGTCGTGTCATAGGAGATTTTGGAGTTCCTATTGCTATTCTCATCATGGTCTTGGTTGACGTCAGTATTACGGACACCTACACCCAGGTAGATGACACGTAATAATGTTATGGGTGCTGTACAATCACCCATGTGTGGGGAGTATTGACCAGTGTTGTCAATGTCTCTTCACAGAAGCTCAGTGTTCCCGATGGATTCAAGGTGACCTCCCCAGAGAAGAGGGGATGGGTGATCAACCCTCTGGGCTCTGTGGAGCCTTTCCCTATCTGGATGATGTTTGCCAGTATTCTTCCAGCTATCCTGGTCTATATCCTGATCTTCATGGAGACTCAGATCACTACGTGAGTGCAGACCTCATGTCTGGTAAAGTCTCTGGAGCTGCTGTGGATTTCCTTGGTAACGGTGACTTTTTCCTTCAGGCTGATTATTAGTAAGAAGGAGCGGATGCTGGTGAAGGGCTCGGGCTTTCATCTGGACTTGCTGCTCATTGTGGTAATGGGTGGAATATCGGCACTTTTTGGGTTGCCTTGGATGGCGGCCACTACTGTTCGCTCCGTCACACATGCCAACGCATTGACTGTTATGAGTAAGGCCGTGGCGCCTGGAGATAAACCAAAAATCCAAGAGGTGAAAGAGCAGAGAGTGACGGGACTGCTGGTGGCCATCCTCGTAGGTGAGAAGATACTGCCCCAACACATTGTCTCCTTTACATGTCCATGGGCTGCTTTGTTCTCAAGATCTGTCTATTGGACATCCTGGCACCAGATGTAGATGAGTAGGATATCCTGGCACCAGATGTAGATCCGTAGGATATCCTGGTACCAGATACAGATGAGTAGGATATCCTGGCACCAGATACAGATCAGTAGGATATCCTGGCACCAGATATAGATCAGTAGGATATCCTGGTACCAGATGTAGATGAGTAGGATATACTGGTACCAGATACAGATCAGTAGGATATCCTGGCACCAGATACAGATCAGTAGGATATCCTGGCACCAGATATAGATCAGTAGGATATCCTGGCACCAGATATAGATCAGTAGGATATCCTGGCACCAGATATAGATCAGTAGGATATCCTGGCACCAGATGTAGATCAGTAGGATATCCTGGCACCAGATGTAGATCAGTAGGATATCCTGGTACCAGATACAGATCAATCCTGGTACCAGATACAGATCAGTAGGATATCCTGGTACCAGATACAGATCAGTAGGATATCCTGGTACCAGATGTAGATCAGTAGGATATCCTGGTACCAGATGTAGATCAGTAGGATATCCTGGTACCAGATGTAGATCAGTAGGATATCCTGGTACCAGATACAGATCAGTAGGATATCCTGGCACCAGATGTAGATCAGTAGGATATCCGGGCACCAGATGTAGATGAGTAGGATATCCTGGCACCAGATGTAGATGAGTAGGATATCTGGGTACCAGATGTAGATGAGTAGGATATCCTGGCACCAGATACAGATCAGTAGGATATCCTGGCACCAGATACAGATCAGTAGGATATCCTGGTACCAGATGTAGATGCATTCGATATCCTGGCACCAGATACAGATCAGTAGGATATCCTGGTACCAGATGTAGATGAGTAGGATATCCTGGCACCAGATGTAGATGAGTAGGATATCCTGGCACCAGATGTAGATGAGTAGGATATCCTGGTACCAGATATAGATCAGTAGGATATCCTGGTACCAGATATAGATCAGTAGGATATCCTGGTACCAGATACAGATCAGTAGGATATCCTGGTACCAGATACAGATCAGTAGGATATCCTGGTACCAGATACAGATCAGTAGGATATCCTGGTACCAGATACAGATCAGTAGGATATCCTGGCACCAGATATAGATCAGTAGGATATCCTGGCACCAGATGTAGATCAGTAGGATATCCGGGCACCAGATGTAGATCAGTAGGATATCCTGGCACCAGATGTAGATCAGTAGGATATCTGGGTACCAGATGTAGATGAGTAGGATATCCTGGCACCAGATACAGATCAGTAGGATATCCTGGCACCAGATACAGATCAGTAGGATATCCTGGTACCAGATGTAGATGCATTCGATATCCTGGCACCAGATACAGATCAGTAGGATATCCTGGCACCAGATGTAGATGAGTAGGATATCCTGGCACCAGATGTAGATGAGTAGGATATCCTGGCACCAGATGTAGATGAGTAGGATATCCTGCTACCAGATATAGATCAGTAGGATATCCTGGTACCAGATATAGATTAGTAGGATATCCTGCTACCAGATATAGATGAGTGGGATATCCTGCTACCAGATGTAGATGAGTAGGATATCCTGCTACCAGATGTAGATCAGTAGGATATCCTGGTACCAGATGTAGATCAGTAGGATATCCTGCTACCAGATGTAGATGAGTAGGATATCCTGGTACCAGATATAGATCAGTAGGATATCCTGGTACCAGATGTAGATGAGTATGATATCCGGGCACCAGATGTAGATGAGTAGGATATCCTGGCACCAGATGTAGATGAGTAGGATATCCTGGCACCAGATGTAGATGAGTAGGATATCCTGGCACCAGATGTAGATGAGTAGGATATCCTGGCACCAGATGTAGATGAGTTGGATATCCTGGCACCAGATGTAGATGCGTTGGATATCCTGGCACCAGATGTAGATGCGTTGGATATCCTGGCACCAGATACAGATGAGTAGGATATCCTGGCACCAGATGTAGATGAGTAGGATATCCTGGTACCAGATGTAGATGAGTAGGATATCCTGGCACCAGATGTAGATCAGTAGGATATCCGGGCACCAGATGTAGATCAGTAGGATATCCGGGCACCAGATGTAGATCAGTAGGATATCCTGGCACCAGATGTAGATCAGTAGGATATCTGGGTACCAGATGTAGATGAGTAGGATATCCTGGCACCAGATACAGATCAGTAGGATATCCTGGCACCAGATACAGATCAGTAGGATATCCTGGTACCAGATGTAGATGCATTCGATATCCTGGCACCAGATACAGATCAGTAGGATATCCTGGCACCAGATGTAGATGAGTAGGATATCCTGGCACCAGATGTAGATGAGTAGGATATCCTGGCACCAGATGTAGATGAGTAGGATATCCTGCTACCAGATATAGATCAGTAGGATATCCTGGTACCAGATATAGATTAGTAGGATATCCTGCTACCAGATATAGATGAGTGGGATATCCTGCTACCAGATGTAGATGAGTAGGATATCCTGCTACCAGATGTAGATCAGTAGGATATCCTGGTACCAGATGTAGATCAGTAGGATATCCTGCTACCAGATGTAGATGAGTAGGATATCCTGGTACCAGATATAGATCAGTAGGATATCCTGGTACCAGATGTAGATGAGTATGATATCCGGGCACCAGATGTAGATGAGTAGGATATCCTGGCACCAGATGTAGATGAGTAGGATATCCTGGCACCAGATGTAGATGAGTAGGATATCCTGGCACCAGATGTAGATGAGTAGGATATCCTGGCACCAGATGTAGATGAGTTGGATATCCTGGCACCAGATGTAGATGCGTTGGATATCCTGGCACCAGATGTAGATGCGTTGGATATCCTGGCACCAGATACAGATGAGTAGGATATCCTGGCACCAGATGTAGATGAGTAGGATATCCTGGTACCAGATGTAGATGAGTAGGATATCCTGGCACCAGATGTAGATCAGTAGGATATCCTGGCACCAGATGTAGATGAGTAGGATATCCTGGCACCAGATGTAGATGAGTAGGATATCCTGGTACCAGATGTAGATGCGTTGGATATCCTGGCACCAGATGTAGATGCGTTGGATATCCTGGTACCAGATATAGATCAGTAGGATATCCTGGTACCAGATGTAGATCAGTAGGATATCCTGGTACCAGATGTAGATCAGTAGGATATCCTGGTATCAGATATAAATCAGTAGGATATCCTGGCACCAGATGTAGATGAGTAAGATATCCGGGCACCAGATGTAGATGAGTAGGATATCCTGGCACCAGATGTAGATGAGTAGGATATCCTGGCACCAGATGTAGATGCGTTGGATATCCTGGCACCAGATACAGATGAGTAGGATATCCTGGCACCAGATGTAGATGAGTAGGATATCCTGGTACCAGATGTAGATGAGTAGGATATCCTGGCACCAGATACAGATGAGTAGGATATCCTGGCACCAGATGTAGATCAGTAGGATATCCTGGCACCAGATGTAGATGAGTAGGATATCCTGGCACCAGATGTAGATCAGTAGGATATCCGGGCACCAGATGTAGATCAGTAGGATATCCTGGCACCAGATGTAGATGAGTAGGATATCCTGGCACCAGATGTAGATGAGTAGGATATCTTGCTACCAGATGTAGATGAGTAGGATATCCTGCTACCAGATATAGATCAGTAGGATATCCTGGTACCAGATATAGATTAGTAGGATATCCTGCTACCAGATATAGATGAGTGGGATATCCTGCTACCAGATGTAGATGAGTAGGATATCCTGGTACCAGATGTAGATCAGTAGGATATCCTGGTACCAGATGTAGATCAGTAGGATATCCTGCTACCAGATGTAGATGAGTAGGATATCCTGGTACCAGATGTAGATGCGTTGGATATCCTGGCACCAGATGTAGATGAGTAGGATATCCTGGCACCAGATACAGATGAGTTGGATATCCTGGCACCAGATGTAGATGCGTTGGATATCCTGGCACCAGATGTAGATGCGTTGGATATCCTGGCACCAGATGTAGATGAGTAGGATATCCTGGCACCAGATGTAGATCAGTAGGATATCCTGGTACCAGATGTAGATCAGTAGGATATTCTGGCACCAGATGTAGATGAGTAGGATATCCTGGTACCAGATGTAGATGAGTAGGATATCCTGGTACCAGATGTAGATCAGTGGGATATCCTGGCACCAGATGTAGATGCGTGGGATATCCTGGCACCAGATGTAGATGCGTTGGATATCCTGGTACCAGATGTAGATCAGTAGGATATCCTGGCACCAGATGTAGATGCGTTGGATATCCTGGTACCAGATGTAGATGCATTGCATATCCTGGTCAGGTCCTCGTTGTCTGATTCTGTACTGACCTCAGACTCTTATATGTTAGGACTTTCCATTGTGATTGGAGAGGTTCTTCGTAAGATCCCACTTGCGGTTCTGTTTGGGATATTTCTGTATATGGGGATCACTTCACTGAACGGAATCCAGTTCTATGAGCGCATCCAACTTCTCCTGAAGCCCCCGAAGCATCATCCTGATGAAATTTATGTTAAGAAGGTAGGTCCATAAAGCAGGTGTGGGTAAGTGTCCCCTCCCCCCGGTGTAAGGGTGCGGCCGAGCCCGGAGGAGGGGGATGTGTTGTGTCCCAGCTCACCTGCCGTGTCTCGCCCTCAGGTGCGCACGCTCCGGATGCATCTCTTCACAGCGCTGCAGCTGGTCTGTCTGGCCATTCTATGGGCCGTCATGTCCACAGCCGCGTCTCTCGCCTTCCCCTTCATCCTCATCCTCACTGTTCCTCTGAGGATTTTCATACTAAGAAGAATCTTCACTGACCGAGAAATGAAATGTGTAAGTGACCACTGATACAGTATAATACACGATGACAGGTGAGATACAGGTGAGGTGTAATATCCAGTATACGGTATAATACAGGGTGACAGGTGAGATACAGGTGAGGTGTAATATCCAGTATACAGTATAATACACGGTGACAGGTGAGATACAGGTGAGGTGTAATATCCAGTATACAGTATAATACACGGTGACAGGTGAGATACAGGTGAGGTGTAATATCCAGTATACAGTATAATACAGGGTGACAGGTGAGATACAGGTGAGGTGTAATATCCAGTATACAGTATAATACATGGTGACAGGTGAGATACAGGTGAGGTGTAATATCCAGTATACAGTATAATACACGGTGACAGGTGAGATACAGGTGAGGTGTAACATCCAGTATACAGTATAATACACGGTGACAGGTGAGATACAGGTGAGGTGTAATATCCAGTATACAGTATAATACACGGTGACAGGTGAGATACAGGTGAGGTGTAACATCCAGTATACAGTATAATACAGGGTGACAGGTGAGATAAAGGTGAGGTGTAATATCAAGTGTACGGTATAATACTTGGTGACAGGTGAGATACAGGTGAGGTGTAACATCCAGTATACGGTATAATACACGTGACAGGGGAGATACAGGTGAGGTGTAACGTACAGTATACGGTATAATACACGGTGACAGGTGAGATACAGGTGAGGTGTAATATCCAGTATACAGTATAATACACGGTGACAGGTGAGATACAGGCGAGGTGTAATATCCAGTATACGGTATAATACACGGTGACAGGTGAGATACAGGTGAGGTGTAATATCCTGTATACGGTATAATACACGGTGACAGGTGAGATACAGGTGAGGTGTAATATCCAGTATACGGTATAATACACGGTGACAGGTGAGATACAGGTGCGCTGCAGCTGGTCTGTCTGGCCATTCTATGGGCCGTCATGTCCACGGCCGCGTCTCTCGCCTTCCCCTTCATCCTCATCCTCACTGTTCCTCTGAGGATTTTCATACTAAGAAGAATATTCACTGACCGAGAAATGAAATGTGTAAGTGACCACTGATACAGTATAATACACGATGACAGGTGAGATACAGGTGAGGTGTAATATCCAGTATACAGTATAATACACGGTGACAGGTGAGATACAGGTGAGGTGTAACATCCAGTATACGGTATAATACACGGTGACAGGTGAGATACAGGTGAGGTGTAACATCCAGTATACAGTATAATACACGGTGACAGGTGGGATACAGGTGAGGTGTAATATCCAGTATACGGTATAATACAGGGTGACAGGTGGGATACAGGTGAGGTGTAACATCCAGTATAATATACGGTAACAGGTGAGATACAGGTGAGGTGTAACATCCAGTATACGGTATAATACACGGTGACTGGTGAGATACAGGCGAGGTGTAATATCCAGTATACGGTATAATACACGGTGACAGGGGAGATACAGGTGAGGTGTAACGTACAGTATACGGTATAATACAGGGTGACAGGTGGGATACAGGTGAGGTGTAACATCCAGTATACAGTATAATACACGGTGACAGGTGAGATACAGGTGAGGTGTAACATCCAGTATACGGTATAATACAGGGTGACAGGTGGGATACAGGTCAGGTGTAACATCCAGTATACGGTATAATACAGGGTGACAGGTGAGATACAGGCGAGGTGTAATATCCAGTATACGGTATAATACACGGTGACAGGTGAGATACAGGTGAGGTGTAACATCCAGTATACAGTATAATACACGGTGACAGGTGAGATACAGGTGAGGTGTAATATCCAGTATACAGTATAATACACGGTGACAGGTGAGATACAGGTGAGGTGTAATATCCAGTATACAGTATAATACACGGTGACAGGTGAGATACAGGTGAGGTGTAATATCCAGTATACAGTATAATACAGGGTGACAGGTGAGATACAGGTGAGGTGTAATATCCAGTATACAGTATAATACATGGTGACAGGTGAGATACAGGTGAGGTGTAATATCCAGTATACAGTATAATACACGGTGACAGGTGAGATACAGGTGAGGTGTAACATCCAGTATACAGTATAATACACGGTGACAGGTGAGATACAGGTGAGGTGTAACATCCAGTATACGGTATAATACACGGTGACAGGTGAGATACAGGTGAGGTGTAACATCCAGTATACGGTGTAATAAGGGGTGACAGGTGAGATACAGGTGAGGTGTAACATCCAGTATACGATATAATACACGGTGACAGGTGAGATTCAGGTGAGGTGTAACATCCAGTATACGGTATAATACACGGTGACAGGTGAGATACAGGTGAGGTGTAACATCCAGTATACGGTATAATACAGGGTGACAGGTGAGGTGTAACATCCAGTATACGGTATAATACACGGTGACAGGTGAGATACAGGTGAGGTGTAACATCCAGTATACGGTATAATACAGGGTGACTGGTGAGATACAGGTGAGGTGTAACATCCAGTATACGGTATAATACACGGTGACTGGTGAGATACAGGTGAGGTGTAACATCCAGTATACGGTATAATACAGGGTGACTGGTGAGATACAGGTGAGGTGTAACATCCAGTATACGGTATAATACAGGGTGACAGGTGAGGTGTAACATCCAGTATACGGTATAATACACGGTGACAGGTGAGATACAGGCGAGGTGTAATATCCAGTATACGGTATAATACACGGTGACAGGTGAGATACAGGCGAGGTGTAATATCCAGTATACGGTATAATACACGGTGACAGGTGAGATACAGGTGAGGTGTAATATCCAGTATACAGTATAATACAGGGTGACAGGTGAGATACAGGTGAGGTGTAACATCCAGTATACGGTATAATACACGGTGACAGGGGAGATACAGGTGAGGTGTAACGTACAGTATACAGTATAATACAGGGTGACAGGGGAGATACAGGTGAGGTGTAACGTACAGTATACGGTATAATACAGGGTGACAGGTGGGATACAGGTGAGGTGTAACATCCAGTATACAGTATAATACACGGTGACAGGTGAGATACAGGTGAGGTGTAACATCCAGTATACGGTATAATACAGGGTGACAGGTGGGATACAGGTCAGGTGTAACATCCAGTATACGGTATAATACAGGGTGACAGGTGAGATACAGGCGAGGTGTAATATCCAGTATACGGTATAATACACGGTGACAGGTGAGATACAGGTGAGGTGTAATATCCAGTATACGGTATAATACACGGTGACAGGTGAGATACAGGTGAGGTGTAATATCCAGTATACGGTATAATACACGGTGACAGGTGAGATGCAGGCGAGGTGTAATATCCAGTATACGGTATAATACACGGTGACAGGTGAGATACAGGCGAGGTGTAACATCCAGTATACGGTATAATACACGGTGACAGGTGAGATACAGGCGAAGTGTAACATCCAGTATACGGTATAATACACGGTGACAGGTGAGATACAGGTGAGGTGTAACATCCAGTATACGGTATAATACACGGTGACAGGTGAGATACAGGTGAGGTGTAACATCCAGTATACGGTGTAATAAGGGGTGACAGGTGAGATACAGGTGAGGTGTAACATCCAGTATACGATATAATACACGGTGACAGGTGAGATTCAGGTGAGGTGTAACATCCAGTATACGGTATAATACAGGGTGACAGGTGAGGTGTAACATCCAGTATACGGTATAATACACGGTGACAGGTGAGATACAGGTGAGGTGTAACATCCAGTATACGGTATAATACAGGGTGACTGGTGAGATACAGGTGAGGTGTAACATCCAATATACGGTATAATACACGGTGACTGGTGAGATACAGGTGAGGTGTAACATCCAGTATACGGTATAATACAGGGTGACTGGTGAGATACAGGTGAGGTGTAACATCCAGTATACGGTATAATACAGGGTGACAGGTGAGGTGTAACATCCAGTATACGGTATAATACACGGTGACAGGTGAGATACAGGTGAGGTGTAATATCCAGAATACGGTATAATACACGGTGACAGGTGGGATACAGGTGAGGTGTAATATCCAGTATACGGTATAATACAGGGTGACAGGTGAGATACAGGTGAGGTGTAATATCCAGTATTCAGTATAATACACGGTGACAGGTGGGATACAGGTGAGGTGTAATATCCAGTATACGGTATAATACAGGGTGACAGGTGAGATACAGGTGAGGTGTAATATCCAGTATACGGTATAATACAGGGTGACAGGTGAGATACAGGTGAGGTGTAACATCCAGTATACGGTATAATACACGGTGACAGGTGAGATACAGGTGAGGTGTAACATCCAGTATACGGTATAATACAGGGTGACAGGTGGGATACAGGTGAGGTGTAACATCCAGTATACGGTATAATACACGGTGACAGGTGAGATACAGGTGAGGTGTAACATCCAGTATACGGTATAATACACGGTGACAGGTGAGATACAGGTGAGGTGTAACATCCAGTATACGGTATAATACAGGGTGACAGGTGAGATACAGGCGAGGTGTAACATCCAGTATACGGTATAATACACGGTGACAGGTAAGATACAGGTGAGGTGTAATATCCAGTATAATACACGGTGACAGGTGAGGTACAGGTGAGGTGTAACATCCAGTATACGGTATAATACACGGTGACAGGTAAGATACAGGTGAGGTGTAATATCCAGTATACGGTATAATACAGGGTGACAGGTGAGATACAGGTGAGGTGTAACATCCAGTATACAGTATAATACAGGGTGACAGGTGAGATACAGGTGAGGTGTAATATCCAGTATACAGTATAATACACGGTGACAGGTGAGATACAGGTGAGGTGTAATATCCAGTAGACAGTGGATGATATATTATACAGATGAGATTCAGCAGGTGATTGGTGGCTTGGGACCTCTTAGACTCTTAGGTCTCTTAGACTCTCGTCTCTCCGCAGTTGGACGCTGATGATGTGCAGCCGATCTTCGATGAGCAGGAGGGGGTGGATGAATATAACGAGATGCCGATGCCAGTGTAAATGTTTCCGTGCCTTGGATTTCGTGGTTATGGCCTTAGTCGTACGGCAGAAGATTTTTGGTGGACCAACCCGTGGAATCTTCTTGTCTGTGTAATCAAATGTAGAAGTGATTTGAGGAGGGGCTGAGCTCCTCGTGGGAGGGGTTTACAGTAGAGGTGGGGCTTTCCTGGATACAGACTGTGAGCTCGCTCTCTAGCGCCCTCTTATGGACATTACTGTTACATTAACTTATATTGTATTGACTCGTCAGCCGATGAGGTGAAGCTGCCGCCCTCCTGGATATTTTCGGCTGCCGCCCCTCAGACCTGCCCCTGAGTACTCTCATAAGCCCCGCCCAGAGTGCAGCAGATGTGACATGTAGCGACAGGGTGATACTCAGTATTATTATCCTGGTGGACCCTGCCCTTTCCCAGAAGCCCCTCCCCCGGCAGGTGGCTGTGGAATGTACCGTCACCCCTCCCCCTGTCACACGCGTCTTATCTGCGTGTACTCACTTTCTGATGTAGGAGGTAGTTGCACCTAATTTAATTTTTCGGAATAAATATTTCCGTGTGTGTATTTTCGAGATTGTCTGGTGTTTACAAGCTCCTCCCTGCGGAGGTCGGCAGGGCTGTGATTGGCTGGTGGTGGCCATTAAATTCCTAGGATGAGAATTCCAGCATTGGATTTAGTAATGACCCCAACTCCAGGAAATCCCCCCCCCCCCCCCCCGGGAAGGAAAGAAGACAAAGCCGGGCTATCTCAGAAAAGATGTCACAAATTCAGCCCAAAATGAGGTGACCACACCCCATAGGCCACACCCCACAGACCACACCCTAAAGTCCACAGGCCCCACCACACACCCCACAGGCCACACCCCACTTGCCACACCCCAAAGTCCACAGGCCACACCCCACCGTCCTCCTGCTGCATAATGGCCATTGGACTCGTCAGCTGGATGATTAAAATGATCGGATCTACAGTTCCACACAATGACTTGGAGCATCTGGAGGTCCGACTCTACGGTAAGTGCACAAGACCCTCGTGAGCCCCTTCCACACAATCGTGGACATAGACCTGCGCCCCGGAGAGGGAGCCCCCCCTCCCTTGTTCAAATCTAACAAAACTGGTGTCAAGCGTTTGTGCCGCCATCGCTCCTAAGATGAGGTCCTCCATCATCTCAATTAAAAAAAAAAATGATCCTCTATGGGATTTGAACCCAGAACCTGCAGTGTCCATGTACAATAATAACACAGCGCCCCAACCAACTGAGCTATAACCTCTGTGATTAACAAGGATTAAAATTTTGGTAACTAAGAACTGTGACTGCTACTGTTACACTGTGACACAGATTTAATGCTTTGGTATATAGGGAGGGATCTTCTCAGAGATTATTGTAATTATTGCGACTATTATTATTATTATTATTATTATGGAGATTATTATTATTATTATTATTACGGAGATGATGATTATTAATAATAGTAAAAATAATAATAGTCTCCATAATAATAAAAATAATAACATTTATAATAATAATAATATAATAATCCAAGGAAAAAACTGTGGTAGCCGGAGCACATGTTATAAATTCAAAACATCGCTTTATTAAATATCCATTAAAAAGCACACACTGGGGCACATTTACTTACCCGGTCCAGTCGCGATCCAGCGGCGCGTTCTCTGCTCTGGATTCGGGTCCGGACGGGATTTATGAAGGCAGTTCCTCCGCCGTCCACCAGGTGGCGCTGCTGCGCTGAAAGTCATCTCATCGCGCCGGAATGCACCACCTCGGACCAGGTGAAGGTAAGCGCTCCCCAAGCGACACTTTTTCGGTTTTTAAATGCGGCGGTTTTTCCGAATACGTCGGGTTTTCGTTCGGCCACGCCCCCCGATTTCCGTCGCGCGCATGCCGGCGCCGATGCGCCACAATCCGATCGCGTGCGCCACAATCCGGGGGCAATTCAGGTACAATCGGCGCAAATCGGAAATATTCGGGTAACACGTCGGGAAAACGCGAATCGGGCCCTTAGTAAATGACCCCCATTGAGTGCATGGACGGTGCAGGTTGCAGAGGCAAAAAAACCTACGCGTTTCAGCTCACTGCGGAGCCTTAACCCCTTAACGCTCTGCGCCGTAGCTCTACGTCGCAGAGGTATAAGGGATGTATGAAGAGGGCTCACGGGCTGAGTCCTCTTCATACAGAGGTGGGGGTTTTTGCATTTTGCACAAAACCCCCACCGCTAATAACCGCGGTCGGTGCTTGCACCGATCGCGGCTATTAACCCTCTAAACGCCCGCAAACGCCGCCCCGCGGGCGCCGCCATCTTTTTTTCGATCGCCACGCCCCCGAACGTCATCGGGGGGCGGCGATCGGTTACCATGGTAGCCTCAGGTCTTCTCTTGACACGAGGCTACATGGTTTATGCAGGTTCGTTACAATGAGCCAGTGGCTCATTGTAATGTAAGACCTGCAAAAACGCCATATATTGCAATACAGAAGTATTATACAGAAGTATTGCAGTATATGGTAGGAGCGATCTGACCATCGAGGGTTAATGTACCCTAGATGGTCTAAAAAATAGTGAAAAAAAAAAGAAAAAAAAAAGTTTAAAAAATAAAAAAAATTAATAAAATATAAAAAGTTCAAATCACCCCCCTTTCCCTAGAACGGATATAAAACATAACAAACAGTAAAAATCACAGACATATTAGGTATCGCCGCGTCCCACAATGCCCGATCTATCAAAATATAAAAACGGTTACGGCCGGCGGTGACCTCCGAGGCGGGAAATGGCGCCCAAATGTCCGAAATGCGACTTTTACACCTTTTTACATAACATAAAAAATGAAATAAAAAATGATCAAAATGTCGCACAGACCTCAAAATGGCAGCAATGAAAACGTCGCCTCATTTCGCAAAAAATGACCCCACCCCCAGCTCTGTGCGCTAAAGTATGAAAAAGTTATTAGCTTCAGAAAATGGCAAAAAAAAATTTTTCTTTTTTGTACACATTCGTTTAATTTTTGAAAATGTATTAAAACACAATAAAACCTATAAATCTGGTGTCACCGCGATCGCACCGAACCAAAGAATAAAGTAGGCGTGTTATTTGGAGCGAAGAGTGAAAGTCGTAAAAACTGAGCCCACAAGAACGTGACGCACATGCAGTTTTTTTTCAATTTTTCCACATTTGGAATTTTTTTGCAGCTTCGCAGTACACGGCATGTTAAAATAAATAACATTACGGGAAAGTAAAATTTGTTACGCACAAAATAAGCCCTCACACAGGTCTGTACACGTAAAAATGAAAAAGTTATGGATTTTTGAAGTTGGAGAGCGAGAAATTAGCCGAAAAACCCTGCGTCCTTAAGGGGTTAATCATGGTATGCACTGCAACAATAAAAACAAACCTTTAAACCCTAAGGTACACCTGAACAATTAGTGGCGTCGACACAACAGTTAGCTTGTGTAAAGTTTGTGTAAAGTTTACAAAAAGTTAACTTGTATAAAGTTTACACAAGAAATGTAGACATAAATGTATAGAAGATATATCTAAGATACATACACTTGTCCTCATAAGAGTTGTTAGTAAATATATGACAGGTCATTCTTAAAATTCATGCCATGAGGATACCTGGAATTTAGTGCGAAGATCCAAAAAGCCTCCCTCCTAAGATCTAAATTTTGCTTACCTGAAAATTTCTTTTCCTCGAAGTCCAAAGGCAGCACTGATGGGTAAGAGTCTGGAGTCCTAATTATGACAGAAGAACACAATAACAATGTTAATTAACAATAAATCAATTAACCGACTGCCCTATAAGTATCCTAGGAGTCAAGGAAGAGGCGTGTTTTATGCAGCAAAAAAATTATTTTATTGGGAGGGAATATAATAGTGCTGCCTTTGGACTTCGAGGAAAAGAAATTTTCAGGTAAGCAAAATTTAGATCTTCCTCTCGTCCTACAGGCAGCACTGATGGGATTTAGGTAGCAAATCAAAGGGGGGGACAAATTTTCGAAGCCACTGTAGATAGCACCGATACGCCAAAGGCTGAGCCAGCTGAGGAGACATCCAGCCTGTAATGTTTAGCAAACGTATTAGAAGAAGTCCAAGAAGCTGCTTGACAGATCTGATCTATAGAGAGCATTGCATACTCTGCCCAGGAAGTAGCAGTAGATCTTGTAGAATGAGCCCTAATCTGTAAAGGTGAAGGTTGTCCCAAGGCTCTGTAAGCCATAGAAATACTCTGCTTTATCCATCGAGAGAGAGAGGCTGCAGAGGCCTTCATCCCTTTTCTTGGACCTTGAAATTGGAGAAACAGAGATTCACATTTTCTAAAAGATTTTGTCTTCTCTAGATAAGTCAAGACGGATCTTCTAACATCCAGAAGATGCAGAACTTGCTGATGAGCATTAGCAGGAGTTGGACACAAAGCTGGAAGATAATATTCCTGATTTAAATTAGAAACTGAGGCCACTTTAGGAAGAAACGATGGAACGGTTCTTAGTATGATGCAGTCTGGTCTTATCTGTAAGTATCGCTCTTTGCAGGATAAGGCTTGCAGCTCTGAAATTCTTCTAGCAGTGGAAACGGCAACTAAAAAGAAGATCTTCCATGATAAACATTTGAGAGAAGCTTCCTGTATAGGCTCAAAGGGAGGTTCTGTGAGATGATGGAGGACCAAGGCAAGATCCCACTGTGGACATGGTGGCCTAATAGGAGGTTTGATGTTCCTTAAAGCCTTGAAGAATCTCCGTACTAAATGATTAGATGAGAATCTATTGTTATTTAAAGCATTGATTGCAGCAAACTGAAGCTTCAAGGTAGCAGGTTTTAAACCTTTATCAAGGCCATCCTGTAGAAAAGTAAGAATATCTGAGACTGAAGGTTCAGATACAGAATTATCTGAACACCAGGATGTGAAGACTTTCCAAACTCTACCATAGGACTTAATGGTCGCTGGTCTTCTAGCTGACAACAATGTCTTTATAACTCTGGATGAAAGACCTAGACCTGTTAGGGTCTTCTTCTCAATCTCCAGGCCGTAAGCTGTAGCTTCTGTGGTGATGGATGGAAAATCCCCATCTGTTCCAAGAGATGTGGAACTGCAGGAAGTTTCCAATATTCGCCCTTGGACAACCTCATTACAAGAGGAAACCATACTCTGCGTGGCCAAAATGGTAGGATCAGAATTGCATTCGGTTTCTCTTCTTTGATTTTGTAAAGTATCCTCTGAATGAGCGGTATCGGAGGAAATATGTAAACGAACAGGTTGGTCCAGGGAAGAGACAGGGCATCCACTGCATAGGGTTGGTCTGACCTGTAAAGAGAGCAAAACATTGGCAACTTCGAGTTCTGTTTGGTCGCCATCATGTCCATTTGTGGACAACCGAACCGACTGACAATCTGTTGGAAGATAACACTGTTCAGGGACCATTCCCCTGGTCTTAGTTGAGAGCGGCTTAAAATGTCTGCCTGAGTGTTCAGAGACCCTCGAATGTGGACTGCTGACAGACTCTGAAGGTTTTCCTCGGCCCAGGAGATAATCTTTTGACACAGTTTGATGAGGGGTGTGCTCCTGGTACCCCCTTGCTTGTTTATGTAATACATGACAGATTGTCGGTCTGTACCTTCACATGCTGTTTTTTCAGATGGGTCTGAAAGAATTTCAGGGCTAAATAAATGGCTTTCAATTCCCTTTGATTTGAGGACAGAGTCCTGTCTGTGGAATTCCATTTGTCCTGAACCCAGAGATTGCCGAGGTGGGCCCCCCAACCTGAGGATGAGGCATCGGTTGTCAGGATCTGGGGTTGAACAAAACGTAAAGATCTGCCGGACGCCAAATTCTTCCTCAACCACCAACCGAGGCTGACTCTGGTCTGAGGAGTTAGTACAATCGGTTTGTCGAATCCTGCTGGAGATTTGTTCCAAACAGCCAGAATGTTGAGTTGTAGCTGTCTGAAATGTGCCTTTGCCCAAGGAACTGCTTCTATTATTGAAGTCATCAGACCCAGGACCCTCATGGCTGTTCTGACCGTTGAGCATCTTGTCTTAATAAGGTAGTGCATGGACTGCTTGATTTTCAAGATTCTCTCCTGAGGAAGATGAATAGTCATACTGCACGAGTCGAGAATATACCCCAGGAACTGAATTCTGGTTGTTGGAATAAGAAGGGATTTTTCCCAATTGATTAGGAAACCCAGTTGTTGTAGAAGATCGATTGTCATCTGAAGATGAAGTTTCAAGAGAGATTGATTCTCTGCTATGATCAGCCAGTCGTCCAAATAGGGCACGATCTGTATCCCCCGAAGTCTCAGTGCAGCCGCCAGAACTATGGTGGTCTTGGTGAAGACGCGAGGGGCTGATGTAATGCTGAATGGCAGACAGGTGAACTGGTAGTGAAGAGTTCTTGAATTGGTCACAATTGCTATTCTCAGATATTTTCTGTGACCTCTCCTGATGGGAATGTGGAGATAAGCATCGGCCAGGTCTATTTTGGCCATGTAGTTGCTTTGCTGTAGAATGGCGGTGGCTGATTTTATGGAGTCCATCTTGAATGCAATTTTGGTCAAGAATTTGTTTAGATAGCGGAGGTCTATAATTAATCTCCACCTGTTGTTCGGCTTTGGTACAGCAAATATGGCGGAGTATACTCCTTTTCCTCTTTCTAACAAAGGGACTTCTTCTAGAGCTCTTTTTTGGATAAATTCGTGCAACAAGGGAAGGATCTGAGATTTCTCGATTTTTGTACTCAAAAATCTTTCTGGCGGAATCTTGTCGAATTCCAAAGCGTATCCGTTTTTTACTGTGGACAGTACCCAAGCATCGGATGTGATGTCTGTCCATAAGTGAGCGAAGTCTGCCACCCTTGCACCTACTGGAGACAGACCTGGCATGGCGTCAGAAGTCAGGCTTCTCGTTTTTTTTACTGTGGAAGACAGTTCTGTCTTTAGACTTCTGAACTCCTCTACGTCGGTTACGAAATGCACGAAAAGGTCTTTCCGGTCTTGCTTTTCTAGGTGGAAAGCTCGGTTTTTTGGAGGTACTGGCTACTTGTGGAAAAGAGTTCCCCTTATCTTCACTAAGATTCTTCAACACCTCCTTCAGGTCTTTCCCAAACAAGGAAGGTGGGTGGATGGGAAGTGAACAGAAGTGATGTTTGGAGGCTACATCCCCTGTCCAGGGCTTTATCCACAGGGCACGACGTGCAGAGTTAGCCGTTAGCATGTTCTTAGATGCAAGTTTTAAAGAGTCAAGAGAAAAATCACACAGAAAATCGCCTGCAAGTTTAACAGAAGACAAATTCTCATAAATTTCTTCTCTAGGGACTCCATCCAAAATGTCCCGACCAATCTGGCTTAGCCATAATCTTAAGGCTCGTGCAACAGGCACAGTAGCAAGAGATGCCTTAGCCATGGCTGCTGAGAGTTGATAGCTTCTGCGGAGCATAGCGTCAGCTTTCCTGTCAAGAGGGTCTTTAAGTAAAGAAGATTCATCTGCAGGAAAAATAGATTTTTTAGATAGTTTAGCCACTGGGATATCAATCTTGGGAGGCAATTCCCATTCTTCACATTCTTTAGGGTCGATTTTGTATACTGCTCGAAAACGAGACCCCAAATCAAATCTTTTTTCAGGCTTAGACCAACCCTGTTCAAAGAGGACTTTAAGATCAGGATGACTAGGCAATACTTTGGCTTTTTTTCTGGGAAAATAAAAAAGTGCATCTTGGTTAACAGAGTCATTATGACTCTTATCTGTCTCCATTACACTTTTAACCGCCTTGATCAATTTAGAGGTTTTATCTTTGTGAAACAGAAAAAAATCCTCAGATACATCTGGCCCAGAACCTTCCGATTCAGGGCTATCCCCAGAAATTATCTGGGCTTCTGAGCAGCTACTAGAAGGTAAAGATATAGAAGATGATTGCCTGTGATGTTTTCTACGTTTATGATGTCTTTTAGACTTCTTTTTCTTTGAACTCATCTCATCAAATACAGCAGACATTTTTTCCTTCATCCACTGAAAAAATACATCTCCTCCTGAAGTCTGAGCAGGAGCTGCACAAGGGGCACAAACATCATCAGGGCAATCATCCGGTATAGGCTGCTCACAGCTAATACAGTCTCTATGATGAGACTTTCTCTTCCTTTTACCAAGGCTGGACATCTGTAACACAAACAACAAGTGTTAGGACATGCCAAATGAAGGAACAAGGGCACTCATGAAAGGAACAAACCTTAAGCTCAGACTGACTCTGCTGCCTGGCAGGTGCAGAGAGCATACCTGAACAGTACAGCCTTAAAACATTCCCAACAGGAAATGCAATGCACCTGGTCAGAGGCGACACCCGGGCTAACAACCAAATCCTTCTAACATAAGAAAAGGATGCAGGGGACGCGCTGAGCCCTAAGGTTAGCAAGAGCTTTGTTCACAACAATATAGAAACCACCTTACGGTACATTGCAGATGGTGGCTTCAGGAAGGGGGAGATGCGGCAAAACAGCAGCTATACCCCAAAGTATTGAGTGCAACACAAATCTGACCTCCACTTCTCTGCTTATTCAAAAGCCGTACCTGAGAATACAGCGGTTCCCGCTTCCAATGGGAGACGCAGTAGGAGGGGAGTTTATCCAGAAACTCCGAAAATACTGGACTTCCGCCACCACGGGGGGAAGGACAGCCTCAGAATTTAGTTTCACCAAGATTGCCACTGGTAAGACATTTGCTTCTACCCTGCTGGACGTGCACCGCAGCCCAGGCCTCAGGGGAGCAAGAGGATACTGGCAGTAAACCTAATTAGGACAGAAGAAAAAAACACGCCTCTTCCTTGACTCCTAGGATACTTATAGGGCAGTCGGTTAATTGATTTATTGTTAATTAACATTGTTATTGTGTTCTTCTGTCATAATTAGGACTCCAGACTCTTACCCATCAGTGCTGCCTGTAGGACGAGAGGAAGGAGGAGTTTTCTCCAATTTCAAATGGAAGAAGTCATTTTTATTTGGTACCTGCGATGTTGTCAACTTATATTCATGTATCCCCCATACCCTGGCCATCAAGGCCATCCATTACCACCTCAACAGATACAGTCTATTTGATTCTGATTTAAAAATGTTTTTACTTTCCTGTGTTGAATATTTACTTAACAACAATTTTTTTATGTTTAATGGAGAGTATTTTTTACAAATTTGCGGTGCCCCAATGGGCTCAAAATTCTCCCCATCACTAGCCATACTTTTTGTGGCATGGTGGGAAGAGAGAACCATCTTTTCCACTTATAACCCTTTTTTACGAAACATTATTTTTTATGGAAGGTATGTGGATGACATACTGATGGTATGGCAGGGTGATGCAACATCTTTTTCGGATTTTGTCATGTACATTAATGAGAATGACTTCAATCTAAAATTTACATCTGAAAATCCCTCTACAGCTATACACTTTTTGGATAGAAATTTAAGGGGCATACCAAACAAGGGAACTGTTGTTACTAATATGTTTTCGAAACCATTAGCAGGCAACTCCATTTTGTCGGCATCCAGCAGTCACCCACCACATACTGTGCACGCGATTCCGTACGGTGAATTTTTACGAGCACGGCGCATTTGCTCCACCGATGCGGAATTTCGTGCACAATCATTCAACATCAACAACAAACTTAGAAAGAGAGGGTACTCCCCATCCTTGTTAGAGAATGCCAGGGAAAAAGCTGGAAAAATAAATAGGAAAAATTTACTGGAGAGAAAGAATAATCCTATTTCTGAGTCGGTTGCTACATTTATACCTCCCTTCAGTACCCCGTACAGTGCACAATTCAACAGCATCAAAAACATTATTCGGAAATATGTTCCGGTATTGAATCAAGATAATGTTTTGTGTGAGATCATGAGGAATGGCCACAGAAGTGTCGCCAAGCGTGGTAAAACGCTTGGCAACATTTTGTCGCCTAGTGTCCCCAATATGAATGTTAAACCCCATAGTTGGCTGTCGATGACAGGTTTCTTTAAATGTGGAGGCAATAGATGTAATGTTTGTGTTTTTGCAGCCAACAAAACAGTAGAATTTACAACTGACACGGGTGCCAGTAGAAAGATAAAAACCTTCATCAACTGCAACACACAATACGTGGTCTACATTATTCGTTGCACATGTTGTTCTGTCATTTATGTTGGATGCACAATACAGAAGTTAAAAACAAGGATAGCTCAACATTTAACCAGCATAAAGAATGGAGACGTCAATGCCTCAGGAGCTGCCAAACACTTCATAGAGACACACAATAAGAACCTTTGTGGTTTTTCCTTCTTTGGCATTGAACATGTTAATCGACCCTTAAGGGGAGGCAATTGGAGAAAACTCCTCCTTAGGAGGGAGGCTTTTTGGATCTTCGCACTAAATTCCAGGTATCCTCATGGCATGAATTTTAAGAATGACCTGTCATATATTTACTAACAACTCTTATGAGGACAAGTGTATGTATCTTAGATATATCTTCTACACATTTATGTCTACATTTCTTGTGTAAACTTTATACAAGTTAACTTTTTGTAAACTTTGCACAAACTTTACATTTCTTATGTAAACTTTATACAAGTTAACTTTTTGTAAACTTTACACAAGCTAACTGTTGTGTTGACGCCTATGTTGCCGGATGTGATGTCGGCAGCCACTAATTGTTCAGGTGTACCTTAGGGTTTAAAGGTTTGTTTTTAATGTTGCAGTGCATACCATGATTAAGGCTCCGCAGTGAGCTGAAACGCGTAGGTTTTTTTGCCTCTGTAACCTGCACCGTCCATGCACTCAATGTGTGCTTTTTAATGGATATTTAATAAAGCAATGTTTTGAATTTATAACATGTGCTCCGGCTACCACAGTTTTTTCCTTGGATTACTCTATTTGCCAGACGCCGTTGCAGCACCTGCTTTGGAGAACCCCGACATCCAGACCTGCCAAGGGAAATGTGAGTGTACTCTTTTTTTGGACTGTTTATAATAATAATAGTCTGAATAATTACAATAATAATCTCTGAGAAGATCCCTCTCTATATATCAGGGCATTAGTCTGTGTCACAGTGTAAATGGCAGATAACACTTCTTAGTTACCAGAAATCCTCAGACATGTATCACTGGGCTTATAGCTCAGTTAGTTAAGGCTCCTGTCTGCAGTGCAGAGGGTCCCCGGTGCGAATCTCAGCCTGGCCAAAACTTTATTTAACCCCTTAACGCTCTGCGCCGTAGCTCTACGGCGCAGAGGTATAAGGAGTGTATGAAGAGCGCTCACGGGCTGAGTCCTCTTCATACAGAGGTGGAGGCTGTTGTATTTTGCAGAAAACCTCCACCGCTAATAACCGCGGTCGGTGCTTGCACCGATCACGGCTATTAACCCTGTCACACCCCGGCAAAGTCGCCGGCGGTGTTTAAAAGCCATCTTTTTTACGATCGGCGCGCCCCTGAACGTCATCAGGGGGCGGCGATCGGTTGCCATGGTATCCTCGGGTCTTCTTTTGACATGAGGCTACATGGCTTCTGGAGATTCGTTACAATGAGCCAGTGGCAAAAATGCCATATATTGCAATACAGAAGTATTATACAGAAGTATTGCAGTATACGGTAGGAGCGATCTGACCATCTAGGGTTAATGTACCATAGAGGGTCTAAGAAATAGTGGGGAAAAAAAAAGTTTAAAAAATAAAAAAAATTAATAAAATATTAAAAATTCAAATCACCCCCATTTCCCTAGAACTGATATAAAACATAAAAAACAGTAAAAATCACAGACACATCAGGTATCACCGCGTCCCAAAATGCCCGATCTATCAAAATATAAAAACGGTTACGGCCGGCGGTGACCTCCGAGGCGGGAAATGGCGCCCAAATGTCCGTAATGCGACTTTTACACCTTTTTACATCACATAAAAAATGAAATAAAAAATTATCAATATGTCGCACAGACCTCAAAATGGTAGCAATGAAAACGTCGGCTCATTTCGCAAAAAATGACCCCTCACACATCTCTGCGCGCCAAAGTATGAAAAAGTTATTAGCTTCAGAAGATGGCAAAAAAATTTTTTTCTTTTTTGTACACATTCGTTTAATTTTTGAAAATGTATTAAAACACAATAAAACCAATAAATCTGGTGTCACCGCGATCGCACCGAACCAAAGAATAAAGCTGAGGTGTTATTTTGAGTGCACAGTCAAAGTCGTAAAAACTGAGCCCACAAGAACGTGGCGTTTTTTAAAAATTTTTCCACATTTGGAATTTTTTTTCAGCTTCGCAGTACACGGCAATGTTTTAAAAAAAAAACATTACGGGAAAGTAAAATTTGTTACGCACAAAATAAACCCTCATACAGGTCTGTACACTGAAAAATTAAAAAGTTATGGATTTTTGAAGTTGGAGAGCGAGAAATGAGCAGAAAAACCATGTGTCCTTAAGGGGTTAATTTAAGAGCTTGTGTCTGGGGAAGCCCTGGAGACCATATATGGACAGATGCTGATCTGCACCTGATGACGTGGTCCCTGCTCTCCGCTAACCCGACACTTCTCTGAAAAGGATTCCCTGCCCGATGTCTGCTCTGGGGAACCCTAGGAGATGCAGTGACCATATATGGACAGATGCTGATCTGACCTGATGATGTGGTCCCTGCTCTCCGCTAACCCGACACTTCTCTGAAAAGGATTCCCTGCCCGATGTCTGCTCTGGGGAACCCTAGGAGATGCAGTGACCATATATGGACAGATGCTGATCTGACCTGATGACGTGGTCCCTGCTCTCTGCTAAGCCCGACACTTCTCTGAGAAGGATTCCCTGCCCGATGTCTGCTCTGGGGAACCCTAGGAGATGCAGTGACTATATATGGACAGATGGTGATCTGACCTGATGACGTGGTCCCTGCTCTCTGCTAAGCCCGACACTTCTCTGAAAAGGATTCCCTCCCGATGTCTGCTCTGGGGAACCCTAGGAGATGCAGTGACCATATATGGACAGATGCTGATCTGACCTGATGATGTGGTCCCTGCTCTCCGCTAACCCGACACTTCTCTGAAAAGGATTCCCTTCCCAATGTCTGCTCTGGGGAACCCTAGGAGATGCAGTGGCCATATATGGACAGATACTGATCTGAAGCTGATGACGTGGTCCCTGCTCTCTGCTAAGCCCGACACTTCTCTGAAAAGGATTCCCTGCCCGATGTCTGCTCTGGGGAAGCCTAGGAGATGCAGTGACCATATATGGACAGATGCTGATCTGACCTGATGACGTAACCAAGGATTCCCTGCCCGATGTCTGCATCTCCTAGGCTTCACCAGAGCAGACATCGGGCAGGGAATCCTTGGTTACGTCATCAGGTCAGATCAGCATCTGTCCATATATGGTCACTGCATCTCCTAGGCTTCCCCAGAGCAGTGACCATATATGGACAGATGGTGATCTGACCTGATGACGTGGTCCCTGCTCTCCGCTAACCCGACACTTCTCTGAAAAGGATTCCCTGCCCGATGTCTGTAGAAACCATTCTGTACTATCAGTTCTGGCTTTCAAAGTATTTACTATGGGGACACAGCGGGACCTGGGGGGAAAATCCGTGACAATCTCATAGCTGCCCGTGACGCGGAGCAGAGGTAAGAAAAATGGGACTTTCCTGGCAAAATCGGGACGGTTGGGAGCTATGATTTTAAGGTAAGAAAATGTCAGTGACCAGAGCTCCAGGAACCTTCCAGAAAATCTATTGGATTATACAGTCCATTGTGAGATGTGTCAGTACCGCAGGTCTCCGCAGAGCAGACTAGGGCACCATTCACACCTGGAATCATCATCATCAGGCTCCAAGGTCATTTCACCGTGTCCGGATAATAGTATATATCCCATATATCTCCTGTATATCTCCATCCCAGCAGCGCCAGTGTCACATGTCCGCCACACCCCGGGTATCACCAGCGCGGCTTCATCCGGGGCGTTGCTGGCGCCGTCTCCATACGACTTTATACCTTTTTACATTTACTGTTTAGAATACTTAGCCCCTCCCCCCTCTACTTCCCTCCATCTTCTCATTGATAAACACTATTGGTTCCTATGAGCATTGCCACGCCTCTATCAGCTGCAGGAGAGTGACCGCGCCTCCTTCCCTTGTCCTACAAGATCAGTTTCTCCAGACTGGACACGCCTTTCTTTAAATCTCACCCAATCACTTGCCTTTAATCCACTCAAAGATGGATATTCCTAGTGACACTTCTTAACCCTTTCATCCCTATATATATATATTCCTGTTCTGTGCCAGGAGCCTCTATCCCTGTATATATATATATCCCTGTCCTCTGCCAGGAGCCTCTATCCCTGTATATATATATATATCCCTGTCCTCTGCCAGGAGCCTCTATCCCTGTATATATATATATCCCTGTCCTCTGCCAGGAGCCTGTATCCCTGTATATATATATATATATCCCTGTCCTCTGCCAGGAGCCTCTATCCCTGTATATATATATATCCCTGTCCTCTGCCAGGAGCCTCTATCCCTGTATATATATATATCCCTGTCCTCTGCCAGGAGTCTCTATCCCTGTATATATATATATCCCTGTCCTCTGCCAGGAGCCTCTATCCCTGTATATATATATATCCCTGTCCTCTGCCAGGAGTCTCTATCCCTGTATATATATATATTCCTGTCCTCTGCCAGGAGCCTCTATCCCTGTATATATATATATCCCTGTCCTCTGCCAGGAGCCTCTATCCCTGTATATATATATATCCCTGTCCTCTGCCAGGAGTCTCTATCCCTGTATATATATATGTCCCTGTCCTCTGCCAGGAGCCTCTATCCCTGTATATATATATATATATCCCTGTCCTCTGCCAGGAGCCTCTATCCCTGTATATATATATATATATCCCTGTCCTCTGCCAGGAGCCTCTATCCCTGTATATATATATATATATCCCTGTCCTCTGCCAGGAGCCTCTATCCCTGTATATATATATATCCCTGTCCTCTGCCAGGAGCCTCTATCCCTGTATATATATATATCCCTGTCCTCTGCCAGGAGCCTCTATCCCTGTATATATATATATCCCTGTCCTCTGCCAGGAGCCTCTATCCCTGTATATATATATATCCCTGTCCTCTGCCAGGAGCCTCTATCCCTGTATATATATATATATCCCTGTCCTCTGCCAGGAGCCTCTATCCCTGTATATATATATATCCCTGTCCTCTGCCAGGAGCCTCTATCCCTGTATATATATATATTCCTGTCCTCTGCCAGGAGCCTCTATCCCTGTATATATATATATATATATATCCCTGTCCTCTGCCAGGAGCCTCTATCCCTGTATATATATATATATATATATATATATCCCTGTCCTCTGCCAGGAGTCTCTATCCCTGTATATATATATATATATATATATATATCCCTGTCCTCTGCCAGGAGCCTCTATCCCTGTATATATATATATATATATATATCCCTGTCCTCTGCCAGGAGCCTCTATCCCTGTATATATATATATCCCTGTCCTCTGCCAGGAGCCTCTATCCCTGTATATATATATATATATATATATATATATATATATATTCCTGTCCTCTGCCAGGAGCCTCTATCCCTGTATATATATATATATATATCCCTGTCCTCTGCCAGGAGCCTCTATCCCTGTATATATATATATATATCCCTGTCCTCTGCCAGGAGCCTCTATCCCTGTATATATATATATATATCCCTGTCCTCTGCCAGGAGCCTCTATCCCTGTATATATATATATATCCCTGTCCTCTGCCAGGAGCCTCTATCCCTGTATATATATATATATCCCTGTCCTCTGCCAGGAGCCTCTATCCCTGTATATATATATATATATCCCTGTCCTCTGCCAGGAGCCTCTATCCCTGTATATATATATATATCCCTGTCCTCTGCCAGGAGCCTCTATCCCTGTATATATATATATCCCTGTCCTCTGCCAGGAGCCTCTATCCCTGTATATATATATATCCCTGTCCTCTGCCAGGAGCCTCTATCCCTGTATATATATATATCCCTGTCCTCTGCCAGGAGCCTCTATCCCTGTATATATATATATCCCTGTCCTCTGCCAGGAGCCTCTATCCCTGTATATATATATATATCCCTGTCCTCTGCCAGGAGCCTCTATCCCTGTATATATATATATATCCCTGTCCTCTGCCAGGAGCCTCTATCCCTGTATATATATATATTCCTGTCCTCTGCCAGGAGCCTCTATCCCTGTATATATATATATCCCTGTCCTCTGCCAGGAGCCTCTATCCCTGTATATATATATATCCCTGTCCTCTGCCAGGAGCCTCTATCCCTGTATATATATATATATCCCTGTCCTCTGCCAGGAGCCTCTATCCCTGTATATATATATATCCCTGTCCTCTGCCAGGAGCCTCTATCCCTGTATATATATATATCCCTGTCCTCTGCCAGGAGCCTCTATCCCTGTATATATATATATCCCTGTCCTCTGCCAGGAGCCTCTATCCCTGTATATATATATATATCCCTGTCCTCTGCCAGGAGCTTCTATCCCTGTATATATATATATATCCCTGTCCTCTGCCAGGAGCCTCTATCCCTGTATATATATATATTCCTGTCCTCTGCCAGGAGCCTCTATCCCTGTATATATATATATATTCCTGTCCTCTGCCAGGAGCCTCTATCCCTGTATATATATATATATCCCTGTCCTCTGCCAGGAGCCTCTATCCCTGTATATATATATATATATATCCCTGTCCTCTGCCAGGAGCCTCTATCCCTGTATATATATATATATTCCTGTCCTCTGCCAGGAGCCTCTATCCCTGTATATATATATATATCCCTGTCCTCTGCCAGGAGCCTCTATCCCTGTATATATATATATATATTCCTGTCCTCTGCCAGGAGCCTCTATCCCTGTATATATATATATATCCCTGTCCTCTGCCAGGAGCCTCTATCCCTGTATATATATATATATATTCCTGTCCTCTGCCAGGAGCCTCTATCCCTGTATATATATATATCCCTGTCCTCTGCCAGGAGCCTCTATCCCTGTATATATATATATTCCTGTCCTCTGCCAGGAGCCTCTATCCCTGTATATATATATATATATATCCCTGTCCTCTGCCAGGAGCCTCTATCCCTGTATATATATATATATATCCCTGTCCTCTGCCAGGAGCCTCTATCCCTGTATATATATATATATATATCCCTGTCCTCTGCCAGGAGCCTCTATCCCTGTATATATATATATCCCTGTCCTCTGCCAGGAGCCTCTATCCCTGTATATATATATATCCCTGTCCTCTGCCAGGAGTCTCTATCCCTGTATATATATATATCCCTGTCCTCTGCCAGGAGTCTCTATCCCTGTATATATATATATATCCCTGTCCTCTGCCAGGAGCCTCTATCCCTGTATATATATATATCCCTGTCCTCTGCCAGGAGCCTCTATCCCTGTATATATATATATATCCCTGTCCTCTGCCAGGAGCCTCTATCCCTGTATATATATATATCCCTGTCCTCTGCCAGGAGCCTCTATCCCTGTATATATATATATATATATAATCCCTGTCCTCTGCCAGGAGCCTCTATCCCTGTATATATATATATATCCCTGTCCTCTGCCAGGAGCCTCTATCCCTGTATATATATATCCCTGTCCTCTGCCAGGAGCCTCTATCCCTGTATATATATATATATTCCTGTCCTCTGCCAGGAGCCTCTATCCCTGTATATATATATATATCCCTGTCCTCTGCCAGGAGCCTCTATCCCTGTATATATATATATATCCCTGTCCTCTGCCAGGAGCCTCTATCCCTGTATATATATATATATCCCTGTCCTCTGCCAGGAGCCTCTATCCCTGTATATATATATATATTCCTGTCCTCTGCCAGGAGCCTCTATCCCTGTATATATATATATATATCCCTGTCCTCTGCCAGGAGCCTCTATCCCTGTATATATATATATCCCTGTCCTCTGCCAGGAGCCTCTATCCCTGTATATATATATATCCCTGTCCTCTGCCAGGAGCCTCTATCCCTGTATATATATATATCCCTGTCCTCTGCCAGGAGTCTCTATCCCTGTATATATATATATCCCTGTCCTCTGCCAGGAGCCTCTATCCCTGTATATATATATATATCCCTGTCCTCTGCCAGGAGCCTCTATCCCTGTATATATATATATCCCTGTCCTCTGCCAGGAGCCTCTATCCCTGTATATATATATATCCCTGTCCTCTGCCAGGAGCCTCTATCCCTGTATATATATATATCCCTGTCCTCTGCCAGGAGCCTCTATCCCTGTATATATATATATTCCCTGTCCTCTGCCAGGAGCCTCTATCCCTGTATATATATATATTCCCTGTCCTCTGCCAGGAGTCTCTATCCCTGTATATATATATATCCCTGTCCTCTGCCAGGAGCCTCTATCCCTGTATATATATATATATATCCCTGTCCTCTGCCAGGAGTCTCTATCCCTGTATATATATATATCCCTGTCCTCTGCCAGGAGCCTCTATCCCTGTATATATATATATATCCCTGTCCTCTGCCAGGAGCCTCTATCCCTGTATATATATATATCCCTGTCCTCTGCCAGGAGCCTCTATCCCTGTATATATATATATCCCTGTCCTCTGCCAGGAGCCTCTATCCCTGTATATATATATATATCCCTGTCCTCTGCCAGGAGCCTCTATCCCTGTATATATATATATATCCCTGTCCTCTGCCAGGAGCCTCTATCCCTGTATATATATATATCCCTGTCCTCTGCCAGGAGCCTCTATCCCTGTATATATATATATCCCTGTCCTCTGCCAGGAGCCTCTATCCCTGTATATATATATATATCCCTGTCCTCTGCCAGGAGCCTCTATCCCTGTATATATATATATTCCTGTCCTCTGCCAGGAGCCTCTATCCCTGTATATATATATCCCTGTCCTCTGCCAGGAGCCTCTATCCCTGTATATATATATATATATCCCTGTCCTCTGCCAGGAGCCTCTATCCCTGTATATATATATATTCCTGTCCTCTGCCAGGAGCCTCTATCCCTGTATATATATATATATCCCTGTCCTCTGCCAGGAGCCTCTATCCCTGTATATATATATATCCCTGTCCTCTGCCAGGAGCCTCTATCCCTGTATATATATATATATCCCTGTCCTCTGCCAGGAGCCTCTATCCCTGTATATATATATATCCCTGTCCTCTGCCAGGAGCCTCTATCCCTGTATATATATATATATCCCTGTCCTCTGCCAGGAGCCTCTATCCCTGTATATATATATATCCCTGTCCTCTGCCAGGAGCCTCTATCCCTGTATATATATATATATCCCTGTCCTCTGCCAGGAGCCTCTATCCCTGTATATATATATATCCCTGTCCTCTGCCAGGAGCCTCTATCCCTGTATATATATATATATCCCTGTCCTCTGCCAGGAGTCTCTATCCCTGTATATATATATATATATTCCTGTCCTCTGCCAGGAGCCTCTATCCCTGTATATATATATATATCCCTGTCCTCTGCCAGGAGCCTCTATCCCTGTATATATATATGTCCCTGTCCTCTGCCAGGAGCCTCTATCCCTGTATATATATATATCCCTGTCCTCTGCCAGGAGCCTCTATCCCTGTATATATATATATCCCTGTCCTCTGCCAGGAGTCTCTATCCCTGTATATATATATATCCCTGTCCTCTGCCAGGAGCCTCTATCCCTGTATATATATATATATATCCCTGTCCTCTGCCAGGAGCCTCTATCCCTGTATATATATATATATATTCCTGTCCTCTGCCAGGAGCCTCTATCCCTGTATATATATATATATATATCCCTGTCCTCTGCCAGGAGTCTCTATCCCTGTATATATATATATATCCCTGTCCTCTGCCAGGAGCCTCTATCCCTGTATATATATATATATATCCCTGTCCTCTGCCAGGAGCCTCTATCCCTGTATATATATATATCCCTGTCCTCTGCCAGGAGCCTCTATCCCTGTATATATATATATATCCCTGTCCTCTGCCAGGAGCCTCTATCCCTGTATATATATATATATCCCTGTCCTCTGCCAGGAGCCTCTATCCCTGTATATATATATATATTCCTGTCCTCTGCCAGGAGCCTCTATCCCTGTATATATATATATATCCCTGTCCTCTGCCAGGAGCCTCTATCCCTGTATATATATATATATTCCTGTCCTCTGCCAGGAGCCTCTATCCCTGTATATATATATATATCCCTGTCCTCTGCCAGGAGTCTCTATCCCTGTATATATATATATATATTCCTGTCCTCTGCCAGGAGCCTCTATCCCTGTATATATATATATATATCCCTGTCCTCTGCCAGGAGCCTCTATCCCTGTATATATATATATGTCCCTGTCCTCTGCCAGGAGCCTCTATCCCTGTATATATATATATCCCTGTCCTCTGCCAGGAGCCTCTATCCCTGTATATATATATATCCCTGTCCTCTGCCAGGAGTCTCTATCCCTGTATATATATATATCCCTGTCCTCTGCCAGGAGCCTCTATCCCTGTATATATATATATATCCCTGTCCTCTGCCAGGAGCCTCTATCCCTGTATATATATATATATCCCTGTCCTCTGCCAGGAGCCTCTATCCCTGTATATATATATATCCCTGTCCTCTGCCAGGAGCCTCTATCCCTGTATATATATATATATATATCCCTGTCCTCTGCCAGGAGCCTCTATCCCTGTATATATATATATATCCCTGTCCTCTGCCAGGAGCCTCTATCCCTGTATATATATATATCCCTGTCCTCTGCCAGGAGCCTCTATCCCTGTATATATATATATCCCTGTCCTCTGCCAGGAGCCTCTATCCCTGTATATATATATATATCCCTGTCCTCTGCCAGGAGCCTCTATCCCTGTATATATATATATATCCCTGTCCTCTGCCAGGAGCCTCTATCCCTGTATATATACATATCCCTGTCCTCTGCCAGGAGCCTCTATCCCTGTATATATATATATCCCTGTCCTCTGCCAGGAGCCTCTATCCCTGTATATATATATATCCCTGTCCTCTGCCAGGAGCCTCTATCCCTGTATATATATATATATCCCTGTCCTCTGCCAGGAGCCTCTATCCCTGTATATATATATATTCCTGTCCTCTGCCAGGAGCCTCTATCCCTGTATATATATATATATCCCTGTCCTCTGCCAGGAGCCTCTATCCCTGTATATATATATATATCCCTGTCCTCTGCCAGGAGCCTCTATCCCTGTATACATATATATCCCTGTCCTCTGCCAGGAGCCTCTATCCCTGTATATATATATATCCCTGTCCTCTGCCAGGAGCCTCTATCCCTGTATATATATATATCCCTGTCCTCTACCAGGAGCCTCTATCCCTGTATATATATATATCCCTGTCCTCTGCCAGGAGCCTCTATCCCTGTATATATATATATCCCTGTCCTCTGCCAGGAGCCTCTATCCCTGTATATATATATATATCCCTGTCCTCTGCCAGGAGCCTCTATCCCTGTATATATATATATTCCTGTCCTCTGCCAGGAGCCTCTATCCCTGTATATATATATATATCCCTGTCCTCTGCCAGGAGCCTCTATCCCTGTATATATATATATATCCCTGTCCTCTGCCAGGAGCCTCTATCCCTGTATATATATATATATATCCCTGTCCTCTGCCAGGAGCCTCTATCCCTGTATATATATATATATCCCTGTCCTCTGCCAGGAGCCTCTATCCCTGTATATATATATATATATCCCTGTCCTCTGCCAGGAGCCTCTATCCCTGTATATATATATATTCCTGTCCTCTGCCCGGAGCCTCTATCCCTGTATATATATATATATCCCTGTCCTCTGCCAGGAGCCTCTATCCCTGTATATATATATATATCCCTGTCCTCTGCCAGGAGCCTCTATCCCTGTATATATATATCCCTGTCCTCTGCCAGGAGCCTCTATCCCTGTATATATATATATATTCCTGTCCTCTGCCAGGAGCCTCTATCCCTGTATATATATATATATCCCTGTCCTCTGCCAGGAGCCTCTATCCCTGTATATATATATCCCTGTCCTCTGCCAGGAGCCTCTATCCCTGTATATATATATATATCCCTGTCCTCTGCCAGGAGCCTCTATCCCTGTATATATATATATATATCCCTGTCCTCTGCCAGGAGCCTCTATCCCTGTATATATATATATATCCCTGTCCTCTGCCAGGAGCCTCTATCCCTGTATATATATATATATATCCCTGTCCTCTGCCAGGAGCCTCTATCCCTGTATATATATATATCCCTGTCCTCTGCCAGGAGCCTCTATCCCTGTATATATATATATATATCCCTGTCCTCTGCCAGGAGCCTCTATCCCTGTATATATATATATCCCTGTCCTCTGCCAGGAGCCTCTATCCCTGTATATATATATATATATTCCTGTCCTCTGCCAGGAGCCTCTATCCCTGTATATATATATATATCCCTGTCCTCTGCCAGGAGCCTCTATCCCTGTATATATATATATATATCCCTGTCCTCTGCCAGGAGCCTCTATCCCTGTATATATATATATTCCTGTCCTCTGCCAGGAGCCTCTATCCCTGTATATATATATATATCCCTGTCCTCTGCCAGGAGCCTCTATCCCTGTATATATATATATCCCTGTCCTCTGCCAGGAGTCTCTATCCCTGTATATATATATCCCTGTCCTCTGCCAGGAGCCTCTATCCCTGTATATATATATATATTCCTGTCCTCTGCCAGGAGTCTCTATCCCTGTATATATATATATCCCTGTCCTCTGCCAGGAGCCTCTATCCCTGTATATATATATATCCCTGTCCTCTGCCAGGAGCCTCTATCCCTGTATATATATATATATCCCTGTCCTCTGCCAGGAGCCTCTATCCCTGTATATATATATATCCCTGTCCTCTGCCAGGAGCCTCTATCCCTGTATATATATATATCCCTGTCCTCTGCCAGGAGCCTCTATCCCTGTATATATATATATATCCCTGTCCTCTGCCAGGAGCCTCTATCCCTGTATATATATATATATCCCTGTCCTCTGCCAGGAGTCTCTATCCCTGTATATATATATATCCCTGTCCTCTGCCAGGAGCCTCTATCCCTGTATATATATATATCCCTGTCCTCTGCCAGGAGTCTCTATCCCTGTATATATATATATCCCTGTCCTCTGCCAGGAGCCTCTATCCCTGTATATATATATATCCCTGTCCTCTGCCAGGAGCCTCTATCCCTGTATATATATATATCCCTGTCCTCTGCCAGGAGTCTCTATCCCTGTATATATATATATCCCTGTCCTCTGCCAGGAGCCTCTATCCCTGTATATATATATATCCCTGTCCTCTGCCAGGAGTCTCTATCCCTGTATATATATATATATCCCTGTCCTCTGCCAGGAGCCTCTATCCCTGTATATATATATATATCCCTGTCCTCTGCCAGGAGCCTCTATCCCTGTATATATATATATCCCTGTCCTCTGCCAGGAGCCTCTATCCCTGTATATATATATATCCCTGTCCTCTGCCAGGAGCCTCTATCCCTGTATATATATATATATATTCCCTGTCCTCTGCCAGGAGCCTCTATCCCTGTATATATATATATATATCCCTGTCCTCTGCCAGGAGCCTCTATCCCTGTATATATATATATCCCTGTCCTCTGCCAGGAGCCTCTATCCCTGTATATATATATATATATACCCTGTCCTCTGCCAGGAGCCTCTATCCCTGTATATATATATATATATATTATATATATATCCCTGTCCTCTGCCAGGAGCCTCTATCCCTGTATATATATATATCCCTGTCCTCTGCCAGGAGCCTCTATCCCTGTATATATATATATCCCTGTCCTCTGCCAGGAGCCTCTATCCCTGTATATATATATATATCCCTGTCCTCTGCCAGGAGCCTCTATCCCTGTATATATATATATATCCCTGTCCTCTGCCAGGAGCCTCTATCCCTGTATATATATATATCCCTGTCCTCTGCCAGGAGCCTCTATCCCTGTATATATATATATATATCCCTGTCCTCTGCCAGGAGCCTCTATCCCTGTATATATAATATATATCCCTGTCCTCTGCCAGGAGCCTCTATCCCTGTATATATATATATCCCTGTCCTCTGCCAGGAGCCTCTATCCCTGTATATATATATATCCCTGTCCTCTGCCAGGAGCCTCTATCCCTGTATATATATATATCCCTGTCCTCTGCCAGGAGCCTCTATCCCTGTATATATATATATATATCCCTGTCCTCTGCCAGGAGCCTCTATCCCTGTATATATATATATATCCCTGTCCTCTGCCAGGAGCCTCTATCCCTGTATATATATATATATCCCTGTCCTCTGCCAGGAGCCTCTATCCCTGTATACATATATATTCCTGTCCTCTGCCAGGAGCCTCTATCCCTGTATATATATATATATATCCCTGTCCTCTGCCAGGAGCCTCTATCCCTGTATATATATATATATCCCTGTCCTCTGCCAGGAGCCTCTATCCCTGTATATATATATATATCCCTGTCCTCTGCCAGGAGCCTCTATCCCTGTATATATATATATATCCCTGTCCTCTGCCAGGAGCCTCTATCCCTGTATATATATATATCCCTGTCCTCTGCCAGGAGCCTCTATCCCTGTATATATATATATTCCTGTCCTCTGCCAGGAGCCTCTATCCCTGTATATATATATATATATCCCTGTCCTCTGCCAGGAGCCTCTATCCCTGTATATATATATATCCCTGTCCTCTGCCAGGAGCCTCTATCCCTGTATATATATATATATCCCTGTCCTCTGCCAGGAGCCTCTATCCCTGTATATATATATATATATCCCTGTCCTCTGCCAGGAGCCTCTATCCCTGTATATATATATATCCCTGTCCTCTGCCAGGAGCCTCTATCCCTGTATATATATATATCCCTGTCCTCTGCCAGGAGCCTCTATCCCTGTATATATATATATCCCTGTCCTCTGCCAGGAGCCTCTATCCCTGTATATATATATATCCCTGTCCTCTGCCAGGAGCCTCTATCCCTGTATATATATATATATATCCCTGTCCTCTGCCAGGAGCCTCTATCCCTGTATATATATATATATCCCTGTCCTCTGCCAGGAGCCTCTATCCCTGTATATATATATATCCCTGTCCTCTGCCAGGAGCCTCTATCCCTGTATATATATATATATCCCTGTCCTCTGCCAGGAGCCTCTATCCCTGTATATATATATATATATATATCCCTGTCCTCTGCCAGGAGCCTCTATCCCTGTATATATATATATATCCCTGTCCTCTGCCAGGAGCCTCTATCCCTGTATATATATATATTATCCCTGTCCTCTGCCAGGAGCCTCTATCCCTGTATATATATATATATCCCTGTCCTCTGCCAGGAGCCTCTATCCCTGTATATATATATATATCCCTGTCCTCTGCCAGGAGCCTCTATCCCTGTATATATATATATATCCCTGTCCTCTGCCAGGAGCCTCTATCCCTGTATATATATATATATCCCTGTCCTCTGCCAGGAGCCTCTATCCCTGTGTATATATATATATCCCTGTCCTCTGCCAGGAGCCTCTATCCCTGTATATATATATATCCCTGTCCTCTGCCAGGAGCCTCTATCCCTGTATATATATATATCCCTGTCCTCTGCCAGGAGCCTCTATCCCTGTATATATATATATCCCTGTCCTCTGCCAGGAGCCTCTATCCTGTATATATATATATATCCCTGTCCTCTGCCAGGAGCCTCTATCCCTGTATATATATATATATCCCTGTCCTCTGCCAGGAGCCTCTATCCCTGTATTATATATATATCCCTGTCCTCTGCCAGGAGCCTCTATCCCTGTATATATATATATATCCCTGTCCTCTGCCAGGAGCCTCTATCCCTGTATATATATATATATCCCTGTCCTCTGCCAGGAGCCTCTATCCCTGTATATATATATATATCCCTGTCCTCTGCCAGGAGTCTCTATCCCTGTATATATATATATCCCTGTCCTCTGCCAGGAGTCTCTATCCCTGTATATATATATATCCCTGTCCTCTGCCAGGAGCCTCTATCCCTGTATATATATATATCCCTGTCCTCTGCCAGGAGCCTCTATCCCTGTATATATATATATCCCTGTCCTCTGCCAGGAGCCTCTATCCCTGTATATATATATATATATCCCTGTCCTCTGCCAGGAGCCTCTATCCCTGTATATATATATATATCCCTGTCCTCTGCCAGGAGCCTCTATCCCTGTATATATATATATATCCCTGTCCTCTGCCAGGAGCCTCTATCCCTGTATATATATATATATCCCTGTCCTCTGCCAGGAGCCTCTATCCCTGTATATATATATATCCCTGTCCTCTGCCAGGAGCCTCTATCTCTGTATATATATATATCCCTGTCCTCTGCCAGGAGCCTCTATCCCTGTATATATATATATCCCTGTCCTCTGCCAGGAGCCTCTATCCCTGTATATATATATATATATCCCTGTCCTCTGCCAGGAGCCTCTATCCCTGTATATATATATATATCCCTGTCCTCTGCCAGGAGCCTCTATCCCTGTATATATATATATCCCTGTCCTCTGCCAGGAGTCTCTATCCCTGTATATATATATATATCCCTGTCCTCTGCCAGGAGTCTCTATCCCTGTATATATATATATATCCCTGTCCTCTGCCAGGAGCCTGTATCCCTGTATATATATATATTCCCTGTCCTCTGCCAGGAGCCTCTATCCCTGTATATATATATATATATATATATATATCCCTGTCCTCTGCCAGGAGCCTCTATCCCTGTATATATATATATTCCCTGTCCTCTGCCAGGAGCCTCTATCCCTGTATATATATATATATATCCCTGTCCTCTGCCAGGAGCCTCTATCCCTGTATATATATATATATATATATATATATATATCCCTGTCCTCTGCCAGGAGCCTCTATCCCTGTATATATATATATATCCCTGTCCTCTGCCAGGAGCCTCTATCCCTGTATATATATATATATCCCTGTCCTCTGCCAGGAGCCTCTATCCCTGTATATATATATAATCCCTGTCCTCTGCCAGGAGCCTCTATCCCTGTATATATATATATCCCTGTCCTCTGCCAGGAGCCTCTATCCCTGTATATATATATAATCCCTGTCCTCTGCCAGGAGCCTCTATCCCTGTATATATATATATATATCCCTGTCCTCTGCCAGGAGTCTCTATCCCTGTATATATATATATCCCTGTCCTCTGCCAGGAGTCTCTATCCCTGTATATATATATATCCCTGTCCTCTGCCAGGAGTCTCTATCCCTGTATATATATATACATCCCTGTCCTCTGCCAGGAGTCTCTATCCCTGTATATATATATACATCCCTGTCCTCTGCCAGGAGTCTCTACCCCTGTATATATATATATATCCCTGTCCTCTGCCAGGAACCTCTATCCCTGTATATATATATACTCCCTGTCCTCTGCCAGGAGTCTCTATCCCTGTATATATATATACATCCCTGTCCTCTGCAGAATACAGGAGTCTCTACCCCTGTATATATATATATATCCCTGTCCTCTGCCAGAGCCTCTATCCCTGTATATATATATATCCCTGTCCTCTGCCAGGAGTCTCTATCCCTGTATATATATATACATCCCTGTCCTCTGCCAGGAGTCTCTACCCCTGTATATATATATATATCCCTGTCCTCTGCCAGGAACCTCTATCCCTGTATATATATATATCCCTGTCCTCTGCCAGGAGCCTCTATCCCCTGTATATATATATATCCTGTCCTCTGCCAGGAGCTTCTATCCCTGTATATATATATATTCCTGTCCTCTGCCAG